>NW_004949104.1:2003256-2009454 GCF_000317375.1 Microtus ochrogaster
AAAAAAAAAAAGACCTCACGACCTCCTACAGTCTCAAACTCAATAAAAATTCGCAGTAAAAGTATAATTGGTGTTTGTAAACCATATGTGGAATGACGCAGGGGATAAAGGTTTAAATTTAGTGAAAATGGGGATAAGGACAGGGGAAAGAAGGAGGGAAGGGAATATATCAACACTAACATGCATGTATTTAAAGTTGATCTATTAAATTGTAAGCTATTCGCAATATATAATTTTGGCAAATCGAGTGTGAATAGAGGTATCTCACATTGATACTCATAGTAGACTATTGTCATTGCTCTTGGTTCCCTACCATAACTAAATGATGCTCTCCTATCACCGAAGACACACCACATATGCTGGCAACTGTCCATAACAAAAACAGTTTCAAACTGACCTAGAAATTTTTTTCCCCTTCTGGCTAGATTCCAGAGTGTTCTTTGAGAAGAAAAACCTCAGTGGCCTTACCCAGCCTTAGACCCTGCATACTCCAATACAGATAAATCAGGAAAGATTTTTCAAAACAATATAATAGTGGAAAGATTCATGAAGCAACCAACCATTTCCTAATTGGATTTGAAACCTGCTTCCTAGGAAAAAATTAATATCTGAATACATTCATCACTAAAAATAAAATAATTCTCTAAAAAAATCTCCATTAGTAAGATTTTGACATTATTTTTCTCACTGTACCTACTAATTTCCTAGCGTAGAGGTTGGAATCTTGTCCAATAGATATTCTCCATAGAACTACTATCAAGACTGCTGTTTGTAACTCTTATGAAGGGAAGATATACTACCCAGGTATGGTATCATTGCAACCCCAATTTTAGTGGCCACATAAGATGGGACATTTCTAATTTATTCCTCTGGCCCATAGGAATAGAAACTGGAAAGCAAAACTGGCATTTTCATTATCTATATTAAAGTGAAACTCTATCTAACAGGGTGAGCAATTTCTCAAATGTAAGTACTCAGAAGCTGGCAGACAAATGATCTGCATTCCTTTATTGCCTGAACTTTATAGTCTTCTTTGCATCACTTTGACCCTACGTCTTCATAGAAAGAAACCTAGTGGGAGTTTATTAGTTCCACGAAGCAGTCCCAACTTTCGGTTGATTTACTTGAAACTGTGCTTCTGAGAGGCTATTGACAACCCATCAGATCAGTTACCAGTCCAACAACGATTGAAAGGCCTGGTAACAAATGAGTGAAGTGTTTTTAATAAGACTTCTTTTACTTATTGAGTGGCTGCCTGCATCATTTATTTTAAAGTGTCTTCCGGACTCTGTAGCTGCAGGTGAACTTTAGATCGGAGGAAGAATAAAGAGGACGGAAGAGGGCTGTAATCTCAGGAAATGTGCTAATATCAGAGTCCTATTGATGGAACCTGACCACATTATTTATATTTTATATACTCAGGCTTGTCTAGTCTTAAGGACTTACCTTGGAAACTTGTCACGAAGACATCCACAGTGATTTCCAGCATCAACACAGGGCAAATGAAGCAGTTGCTCTGAAGAACTTGCTGTGTTTATTTTCTACATTTCAATATGTGCTCAAAATGACTTACACTTCGGTTAATTTAGCAAGTTCGGGATAGACAGAATATAGCTGTGAACATTAGATATCTGATTGTAGGCAGTTAACACAGGTGTCTGCTTCCGTATGTGGTTATGTGTTACTTTTCTGGTAAGTAGACAGCTGTCATTGAACAGACTAAAAGTTGCCTCTTTGGCTAATACCTTAGGAAAGTTTTAGCTTAAACAACTTCTTTTAGTACCCCAATAATTCTCTGGGAGACATATTAACTATTTTGTCCGTTAAGATATATTACAAATTAACTTCTTCTGTAGGAGTTACAGCTTAAATTCCTTTCTCAGTTAACAGCTTTTAAAACCCTTCAGCCATGAAAGCATGCTATATGCTATATATCTGATTAATAAGATTTTAGTTTTCTGACTGAGTATTTGCCTCTATAACGCATATTAAAATGTCATCCATCTATTGATCCACATACTGAGGCCAAAGATATACCTTAAAAATCATAAGGGTAAACATGTTATTAACAGTTTATAGCTATTTAATATTAAGATATAGAAAATAACATATTCTACAAAAAAGAAACAATGAACTTTTTAATTGAAATGTTTGATTTGATTTTACAAACAATTCTCTTTTCCTGGAGAATTGGAAGGAACAGTATATCTGTATTCGTGACCCTTAATCATTTTTGAAATGACCAGCTTGTGCAACGTGGTGTGACAGTTTTCTCTTTGTGTTGAGTGTGCAGTATATGCATATTTGAGTGATTCTGACTTCATTAGAACATGGTGTGTAAGTATGTGTGTTTGTGTGTGTAACACGTGTCTCTGTTTTTTTCTCATATTTTTACACAAGATTTCACACAGTCTTTGCTTCCAGTACTCACAGGGGTTGACATGTTACATCTGGCACTCTTTCTGTTCTTAATAGATCCCCCAGGTGTTTGCAAAATGTTCACCTATCTCCTTGGCACAGACAAGAATTTCTGATTTCTTTGTTTTCCTTTATTGTTCTTTATCTAGTTGATTTTTAAGAGCATAAATAAAAATTACTGGAAATTATATAATGATCTTGAGATATATTAAGTAAGCATCATTTGAAAAAGACCTGCAAAACTTTTGATAGCTTATTTGTAGCCAAAATCCGTGCTTCAAGTACTGGACACTTGTACGTTTTGGCTCTAGTGAATCTGCCCGTTGTTTCAGTTGTGCTGGAATGTTTTTACTTGGTTCTGGCTGTGTCATTTTCATTTGGTGACACAGTGTTATCTTTGTCCTTCATAATATTTTGTGATATATAATCTACATAATGACTCCACACACACACACACACACACACACACACACACACACACACACACACACATATTAATGCCAATAGTTTGACTATGTTTTTATGACCATTTTTTTCCGAAGCAAAATAGCAAACATATTTCAAGAACATAGACTTCCTCAAGCCCTGCTTTGATTAAATCTTCCATGCCTAAAAGTGAAGAGTTAAGCATGAAGTATTCATCCAATGCCTAATGATGGGTCTCAGTTTTAAGCATGAATTATGCTTTCTTTTGATATATGTATGGATTACTTTGGCCTGGGTTCATTGAAAAGTATGTGTGACTTATAGAATTCTGATAAACTACCTTTTTCTCACAAAAAAAATCTCCTTGAAGATGCAGTGTAGTTCAAATATACACCCTGTAAAATATAGGTTTATCCAGAATAAAAGGCACATCCTCATGAATTTTCAAGCATATTGATAATAAACTGAAATAAAAAATAAAAGAATATTATAACTATTTGAGTGAGGGCCAGGAAGTTTGTTACAACATAGGGTCTTTTAGATGTGACAAGAAAGTTACACATTAAATTCCAGCAATATTGCTTTATAAACATAACCTGAACAAAGAGCACCAGTTTACATGCCAATATGAATAAAGAAAGTCTCACAAATCTTTATCATCTGATGAAGAGCTATAAGCATTTAATAACTATTCAGACAAAGAGAATTAGGTTTCCCTGCCTAGGATGTGTCTTGTAAGTGGTTATACTATATATAAGTCTTACAAACATCCTTAAAAGAAATACTGTACAGAATCAGCAGGTTAGGCTCACATATTATATGTATGAAATAAAAATTTTTAAAGAAAAATAGTCCATGAACTTGAGAGAGTCACCTGGAGAAAACAGACATGGGAGAGTTTGGAGGGAGGAGAAAATAGTGAGATGATGGGTTTTTTTAGTTTTATAAATAAGAAAAAGATAAAATACTTATTAAATCATAAGAGAAAAACCAGTAAACAAGAAAAACAGGCAAGTCATGCTGGGAAATTAGCTCCAATGATAGTGTTTGCACAGCTCATAAGTTCAAAGAAAATTAAAAGTAACAACTTGGGGTTTTTCACTAAGCTTAAAGGATTTGAAAAACCACCAATATATTGATTGATTGATTGATTGATTGATTGATTAACTAATTAAAGGAATTTCAGATGAAAGGACTAGCAAGATTAAAGATATGACAGCTTAAATAGGTGGGGTATGTTGTCTGTTAGGTGAAAAATTCATACTTTCCTTTTCTTTTTTAATTGAAAATTTTTCATGTATTATGTCAAGACTTATATTTCTCCCAGATCTTTACCATTCCCCAGCCACTCAATTCCATAATTTCTTTTTAAATATCTTTAGAAAGCAAACATGTTGAGGAACAAATAGACAAAAAAGAAAACCAGAAAAAAATAAAACAAAGAAGAAGAATAAAAAATGTATGGGCATGTCCACACATTCACAAACAAAACACCTAACAATAAAAACTTGAAATCGAATTTTTATAACTTTTCTTTTGCTGTTGTAACATTTGATGGCTTTTTGCCAATTTTAACATTTGACGAAGCTCTCAACAGGACACTGGCATTACTCTGGCATCCAGCATGGGGAAGTTTTAGGCAAAGGCATATTTTTCCTGCATAGGAGATATTATGAGGCCACAGAGTACCTGAAGGATGTTTCTGGAATTCCCCATCATTCTCTTTTCTCTATATAAACAAAACAGAAAAACTGAGGACCAGATTGACTGAACTACACTGCCATGTCTTTTTAAAATTGTCAATAACTTTCATCAATAAGCAAAGTTAAAAATTAGAATTGGTCTCCTGAGAAATGATAGTAAGTGAGTAGGGAAAAATACATAATTAATCCAAATTTATCTCTTTCCATTGTGTGTTTGATATAAGAATAATTAAAAATATATACGTAATAGGCCTGCTACTCCTCCTCCTCAGTAACACGTAAAGACAAATTGGCTTTGGTTTTGGGCATTATCAGGATTTTATGAACATTTAATCATCTTAGAACAGTTTTATGCTTCTTGTCTTAGTCAGAGTTTCTATTGCTGTGAAGAGACAGCATGACCATGGTAACTCTTATGTAGGAAAACATTTAATTGTGGTGGCTCACTTACAATTCAGAGGTCCAGTCCATTATCACCATGTTGGGACCTGGTTGGGTTGAGATAGAGAGGGAGTTGAGAGTTGTACATACTCCACAGGCAACCGGAAGGCAGAAGGAAGTCAATTAACACACTATGTATGACTTGAGCATACATGAGACCTAAAATCCTGCTTCCACAATGACACAATTCCTCTAACAAGGCCACATCTACTCCCAAAAAGATATAATCCCTAATAATGCCACTCTCTTTGGGGTTCATTTCTCATTCAATCCACGACACATCTCTTTTTTAGATACTTTATCCCCAACATACATATCATACATATTAAAGCTATGTACTTTTTGTATTTCATTTGTTAGTGCATTTTATTTCACAACTTGTCTAAAAGAAATATAATGAGGACACTAAGAGAGACATACATAGATCTAATCTACATGGGAAGTAGACAAAAAACAAGATCTCCTGAGTAAATTGGGAGCATGGGGATTTTGGAGAGGGTTGAAGGGGAAGGGAGAGGCAGGAAGGGGAGCAGAGAAAAAACGTAGAGCTCAATAAAAATCAATAATAACAAAGAAGAAATATAAGAATTAGCAGATATGCAATGGTAGCATATCTGTTAAAAAAAAGAAAAGAGCCGGGCGGTGGTGGTGCACGTCTTTAATCCCCACACTTGGGAGGCAGAGGCAGGTGGATCTCTGTGAGTTCGAGACCAGCCTGGTCTACAATAGCTAGTTCCAGGACAGGAACCAAAACCTACAGAGAAACCCTGTCTCAAAAAAAAGAAGAAAAAAAAAAGAAAAGATTAAATTCCTTCAGTGTCAGAAACTGAGTGCTAATGTCACTAGAAGGTAGACTTATAACATAATTTTTAAACTGGGTATAAAAACTGCTCAGAGACTTCTCAGTTTGAGCTTGGGTAAAAGAGTCATCCATTCCTTTGAAATATTACTCAGCAAAGATAAAGGGCGTCTCAGCTGCAACTAATGGATCTATTCTGCTTGTGCTAAAATAACAAGAGATTTTCCTGGGTATACCTGAATTAATCAGATAAAAATATTTTGAAAGCTATTACAAATAATACTGCTATGAACATAGTTGAACAAATGCTCTTGTCATATGATAGGGCATCTCTTGGGTATATTCCCAAGAGTGGTATTGCTGGGTCCAGGGGTAGGTTGATCCCGAATTTCCTGAGAAACCGAAACACTG
>NW_004949104.1:2010754-2034923 GCF_000317375.1 Microtus ochrogaster
ATATGGAAAGAAACAGATAAGAGTACACAGATAACTTCAGATAGCAACTTTTTTTCTGTGAGTTTATCCCTAGATAAATAAACCCTTGTTATACTCCATTCTGAGTTATTGTGGAACTCTTTTGTATGCCAACAAAATGGTACACCAATATGGGGCAACTACATCTACATAAAAACTGAAAGAACTTGGAAAGAATTCTAGACACATAAAAACAGAGTTAAGCACAGCTTTCTGGTAGTCACATTTTTTTTTTTTCAGATATACTCTGTTTGATGGCAGCAAGCATAGGCACTGCTCCTTAAAAAGAAAAAGAAGTTTTCCTGACTCAGTGTTAACTGCAAAATATTTAAGGCTTCTTTAAGATCCAGCTTCCTGGTTCATGCTGTTCAGATGTTCAGAAACAAAAGCAAGTTCTTGACTGAAGGAAGATATGACAGATCTTGTAAAGCCAAAAGTTAAATCTGTATCCAAAGAATGATAACAATACATTGAATATTAATTTGGTTTGATTAATATAGCTTGCAATGAAGAAAAAGGGTCACCATAAAATACAGGACAGGGAAATAATTTCCAGAGAAGTAGAGGAGTTTTAGCTATACCTAAACGCAAAACTGAGGAGTCTTATTACTAGATTTGGGTTTATTTCTGGAAAAAAACTGCATTCTAAGAATTCGTATTCTTTTAAACATGTTTTGAAATGTAGTACAAATATGTACATAATAAATATTCATGTGTAATGCTTTGAAGGAAATTGTATATGATAAAAATTCACATCAAACTTCCTGCATTTATTTTCTATACTGTCTAGAAAATTAAAAATAGTTTACTATTTGCACATGGCCCACCTAGTATCACACATTTTCTGTGACTGTGAAGTCTAATCTCATAGCCTTAAAGTTGCAATCAGGATGGCAAACAACACAAAAGCCTCATGTGGAGGCTCAAATAGGATACTCTGTGTACAATTTCATATAAGTTATTGATTAAATATTTTTTTCCAGATTTGATCATCATAACATTCTCCTACAAAACTAATAATGACAACAGAACTAGACACTGTACTAAAATGACTCTTGTGTAGCATTATAATTTATAGTTGCAGAAGTAGTAAGAAGCATGTCCCAAGTATCCATGTACAGTTAGCAGTATCAAGGTTTGTTCAGGAGTGAATATACCAGGAGATCAGCTTCATGGGAGCGCTTTAAAATCTGTCTGCCACATCAGCTAAATAAAATGGTTAATTTGTCTGTCTATGCTAATGAAAAGATGTAAATATAGGCTTACATAATAGCTGGTCAGGGAGAACTTTGCCCTTTCCAAAGATGACTGCAAGTTAGGCAAAGCAAACTAGATTAAAAAGATGTGCATGCAGATGAAAGATTATCTGAAATTCCAGTAATGGAAGATAGAGTAATACAGATCCCTTGAGCTCAATAACTATTTGTTTGTAGCTCATCAGTGAGCTCCAGGTTAAGTGAAATCTTTAAATCCAAAAATAATGTGAAGAAACTGAGAAGTGTCCCAAGTTCTTATCCACTTCAAATCACCTACAGAGGCCACCAACCACACACATACACATACATACATATATATATACATACATACATATATATATACATACATACATACATATATATATAGACTATACATATACACATAAGCACCAAGTTATGTTCAAATTTTTCTTTTAGCTATGTTTAAATTCCATTGTCTTCATAAATAATGACATTTAGTTCACTTAGTAGTCTGCTGTTGAAAAATACATAAGATTTGACCCATGGATGATAAACACATGGGAGGGTTAGCACCAGAAAGAAATCAACACATTCTCAAGAACTGCCTAGCAATGTCCTTTCTCAGACCCACTGATTTCTTTCTCCATCTGAGTTCTGAGACTTACAATTTGATAAACCATGTCTTAATTTCAGACATGATGACTCCTTGCCACTAGTTTACTGAAGAGCATTTTGGTACCAGGAGTTAGTCAGCATCACTAATGAGTCAGAATGAACTATTAAACTGTGTCTCTCTATACTCCAGGCCACTGCTTCTAATGGAGCTTGGATTTTAAACAGGTATTTAAAACTCATCTAATGGGAAATCATAAGCAATAGTGCCCAAGGGTAAAATGCTCTAAAAGATTTAGACCAAGATGGGACAAGGTCTCAGGGTCCTGAGAAAGAAAAATCTGTCTTTATGAAAAGAGATTCTGTGATGAAACTTTCTAGCTTGTAATCAACTCTATTCAAAAAGAAACTCAAGCATTCTGAAAATGCAAAAGAATAATGGAAAAAGAGATATCATAATCAGTTTACTACGGTAAGGAAAAACATCTTAACAGAGAATGTGTACTGACCCTGGAGGGATACAAAATACAACCCTTCTGAAGGGGCTAAGATAGTTCAATGAGAAACTACTGAGCTTGGCAATGAAAGCTGATGGATAAGCTTATGGGAGTATTGTGGTTACCCCTTATGAAATCTCAGGGGAATTCCCAATAAAAAAGTGTAATTTGCGCAGGTGCTCCCTCATTTTAAGGTCCCACAGGTAAGCACAAATATTTACCAAATGTACCAAGTGCTGCAGGGCACTGAGACTAGAAACCTATTTCAGTTACTAGGAGTTTATTGATGAGAAGTTAATGGATGCTATCTATAAAGAAAGCTCACCTAAATGCTGGGGTGGAAAACCTCTGGAACATGAAGTATAAGTCTCCTGGAGAACCCTTTAGAAAACTGTTTTATAAGAGAAACTGAAGCCTGGCCCTTAATTTAACCCAGTCAAGGACAACACTTAATGTACATGAGCAAAGGTGTATTTCATTAGTGTAATTGTCAAACTATGTTTGATCGATGTTAGCCAAATTCTATTTTGCTACTATTGAACAACAATGAAAAGAAATAGAAATGAAAATAAAAATACTTTCCTGTGATCACCATTTTCCATTTGTTGTAGCAAAAGTGGATGAGTAAGTGTATCGACCTAAGTTATTTGTAACACTTTCTAAACATTAAGGATATAAGCATCCTTGACAGGAAAAACCAATATTTCATGATCAACAGGCGGCTCTAATAGGGATGTTAAATGTTTGCCATCTTTGGCCTCCAAAATATACAATGCGGAGTGTGTTGCTCGTTGGCAGGACAACTGCATAAAATTGGGCAACTAAAGATGTTCTGAGCTCTAAGGACTTTCAAGGTGAAAAAAGGAAAACAAACAAAAAGTTACAATAGTTTGACTCACAGTCAAGGTAGAAACTGTCATACATGGTCTTAAGGACCTTTCCAATCAGGCGCATGCCACTGGCTTTTTTGTGCTTCACAGCATTGTGAGAGGCAACAAAGCTGAAGTGGAGGGAGGATTGTTACACCCTGACATACTTCCATAGTCCCATTGAGATGGTCTTATTATAATAAGGGTAAAAACATTGACCTGTTGATCTGTTTATTTTCTTTGTCATTGGGAACAGCAAGTGAAATCTGGAAGCATTTTAAAAAGATATCCTTTACAGTATTATACAAATAGGGCAGAGACAAAATTGTATATAAGGTATAGAACCTAATTCTAAGAAATAAAAGATGTTCATGCATGTGACTATACAATGAGGCTAACTACATCTATTAGACAAGATGGGTTATGCAGAAAAACCAAAGGGCTAGAGAAGAAAAATAGTAGCCAAGACACACAATTCTCTATAGTTGCCTGATTTGTCCTTGAAAAGCAGACTTGCATACACCTTAAAGATTTTCAGATTCCTGGGTTTTAGTTAAATCATCTATCCAACTATCATAAAAATTAACTAGAAATAGAGACAAACAAAATCATAAATTTGAACTATCTTTTGGATTTTAAGTCTCTGTTTCATTTTATATACAAGATTTAGTAGTCAGGATATATCTTAAGAAAACATTTTGGGAATTTTGGAAGAAAAAAAATTACCAAAAGCATACAGTGCATATGAACCTTGATCTCTAATAAAACAAATAATTAAAACAAAATACTATTAAAGCATGCCATTTCTAAAGGTCATTAATAGTTTATTTTCTAAATCATCAGTTTCAATTATTAGTCACCAGAGAAAACACAACAATTAGAAAACTCTTTATGTTTCAGGTTTATTATCTATAATAATTATTGGTATTTTGCATTTCAAAAAAGCAAAGCTACATAGATATATAGAGGAGATTACAGTTGCTTAATGGTGAAATAATTAGAATAATTACAGCTGTATGTGTGTTTAATTGTACGTGAAGATGTTATTAGTGAACAAACATGGACACTTTTTATCAGTGTGTGGAGTTTCATTTCAGTTTAGCAAGACATTTTCATAAAGCTGCTTGCATTTTAAAGTATTCATCTGTTTTTTGTGTATGAATGAATATTTTGTGAGAATGTATGTATGTGCACTTCATGAATGTTTGGTAGTGAAGAACACCAGAATATAGTGTTTTATTATGAGCTGCGGAGCTGCGTCCCCAGCACCCCGCTGCCCGCAAGGCTAACTTTACCCGAAATAATTACACAGACACTGTATTCTTTTAATCACTGCTTGGCCCATTCTCTTCTAGGCTAACTCTCACACCTGGACTAGCCCATTTCTAATCATCTGTGTGTAGCACCCCAAGGTGCGCTTACCGGGAAGATTCTAGCCTACATCCATCCTAGGTTGGAGCTTCATCGCGTGTACCTCAGAGAGCAGAGCTCTCGCCTTTGCCCGCAAGAGTGGAGAGCTGTCGAATCTGACCTCACTTCCTCTTCCTCCCACCTATGTTTTAACCTATCAGGGCAAGCAGCTTCTTTATTTAACTAACCAATGACCTTCCTCCATCAATATAATCCTAGAATTGGAGTTAGAGACAGCTATAAGGTATTATGTTAGTGTTGGGAATCTGGGAATGAAACCTAAGTGCTCCTCAAGAGTAGTAGGGGTACTTAACTACTGAAACATCTCTCTAGCCCCAAGATGATGAACTTTTCTGATTAATAAAATAAATCAAGATGGTTAACTCTGGACACATGAACATATAAGTAATGATAAATGGACTCAATAGGTTGTATATACATTATTGTGTGCACTTATACACATGTAACAAAGAAGAAGAGATAATGAGTTTTGGAGGGAGAAGAAAGGAGGGAGGGATAAATGATGTAAATGTAGAACTCATACAAAAAATTCTCACCTCCACCTTTCTAATCTTAATAAACTAAGAACATCAGTGGAAGGAGGCCCTCTAAGTTAGCTGAGCAAAGCACATATTTCATGGAAAATAAAGTAGCAAGTACAGACATACACATGTCTGTACCAAGTCCTCTGCCCAGTATATATTATAGCTTTCAGTTTAGTACTTTTATGGGATTCCTGGGTGTGTAAACAAGTGGGTCTCTGATTCTTGTACCTTCTCTTGAGGCACTTTTCCTTCTGTTTTGGCTTGCCTTTTCCAATTTTGATGTGATAGATTTTGTTTTACCTTATTTTATTCTAAAAAGAAAAACTACTGTTGAGACAAAAAATAGAAAAGCAACATGAGGACAGTAGAGCAATGTTAATACTTGTTATAATTTGTAAAAGAAAACATGCCTACTTATATGTATATATGCATGTATAAATGTATATGTATATAAACATGTATACACAGAATGTTTTGTTGAAATTTCTAATCACTTGAGAATACCATTCTGAGTATATAATTTATATGTTTACCTTGTAGACTGTGGAGCTAAATATAAAATTAGACCATCAGGCTAGTATATACATCATATTCCCAGATGTCCACACATTTATGAACTTGTTAAGCAGTTCAAGCCAATTTTATGCTGAACTATTTGCAGTTTACATAGACTAATTTAAACTTGAAAAATTATACTCTAAACAACTTCAAAGGCCAAACCTTTAAAACTATCAGGTTTTTTTTTTTTAGATTTTTTTCAACCTGTTTCTATATATGTGTCTTTACTGTTTTAGTCCTGTTATTTTAGAATTTGAATATCAGATCACATAATAGTTGGTGGATTTGTTTAAGCAAATTTGTAGCCACACCAATATTCATTGATAATTTAATCTGCGCTATGATTGAAGAAAAGTTAGAGACATACAATTTTTCACTTTGCCATTTATGGCCCTGGTGCTTATATTTTGCTAACTTTATTGAAATATAATTTCTGTGTCTTGGAATTCTCCCACTAACATTTAGATGTAAATATTTTAGTGGATCCTTGGCCATGTCTCTAGCTTCAGAATATTGTCCAGTTTCGGAATATACCCGCAATTCCAAACTAAATCCCCTAACCTTTGGAAATAATCTTTATTCTCCTCTTATATAAAAGAAATAATAATGTTTTAAACATATTTTAAAGTGAAGTAAGATAGCAAAATATTTTGTTTTAAATACTAGACAAATAGCCTATCCCATACAAGATATTTCCAAAATATTCTTAACAATGTGCAGTTATTTGTACTAGGTCACATGCTTGTATAGATACACATTTCTTAAATACCTAATTTCTTGTGTCTCGTTTATGGGCTGTTAGTTATTATTTTTAAAGTGTTGAAAGAAATCAAAACTTTTTTTCTGAATTATGTTTTGTATTTTGTTGAGAAAGTTTAAATAAGAACCTACTTTATAATTTTAGGCAAACAGCTCAAATAGTTAAGTTCTTTAATAAGAGTCTGAAATTTCGCCTTGTATTGAAAATTATAATGTTGACAGTTATTATATTAGAAAATGGCATAGTTGCAAAGGTTTAATACCATATACATGTTTTTATATGTTTGCAGATAACTACTATTAGCAGTTAGGACTTACACTAACTCCATTTTTTCTCGTTTTTTATATTTTCACTATTGACTTTCTCATGATCTTTCCCTCTCTGTCAAGTTTCAGCCTCTATGAAGTTCTTTCAAGTTTACTGCATTCCTAACAACTGTTCTCTTCTGTTTGAAATCTTTAAACCCAGATAGATAAGCCTTCCTTTTGCTCTTTATGTTATAAAGTACCATTTATAGCAGGCTTTGGAGAGGTGAAGGAAGTTCATAGTGCAGTCTCAGGAGCAACTCACAATTGGGTACTTGACTTACATTTAGCTGCTAAGCTAGTAAACCTTTTCTGTTTACTTGAGCTCTGTTATTCAATCCTTTCTACTTTTATTGCCTTTCTTTTCTTTTCCTTGTCTTTGCCCTTCAGCTCTCCCAAAACAAAAGGAGATGATGAAAACAAACTTCTGTATCATAGAGAAAAACAGCTCTTAAGATCTAGGATTCTAAGCATTTGAACTTAACAAATCAAAACAAACTAGCATCTTAGTCCATGTTTGCTGGCCTCAGTTCTCAACCCTTCCACACTCTTTCTGTAAAGAAAATGGGACTAGGAAGAGAGTACAGGATCTCTTCTTCTTCTTTTTTTTCTGTTCTGATTTCTCTGTATTTAATATTTTTAAAATTTCTCGTTTAAAACAATCTCTTCTCATTTTACATATTAATCCCAGTTCCCTGATGTGGGAGTGTCATATATCAATCTGTTGATTTCATTGGTTAAGTAATAAACAAACTGCTTGGGCTCATAGGTTAAAACATAGGTGGGAGGAGTAAACAGAACAGAATGCTGGGAGGAAGAGGAAGTGAGCTCTCAGACTCGCCAGCTCTCCTCTCGGGGGCAGACGCCTCAGAGAGACGTCATGCCCCGCTCTCAGGCAGACACATGCGATGAAGCTCCAACCCAGGATGGACGTAGGCTAGAATCTTCCCGGTAAGACCGGTGCTCACACATTATTAGAGATGGGTTGATTGGGATATCAGAATTAGCCAGTAAGGGCTAGAGCTAAAGGGCCAAGCAGTGTTTAAATGAATACAATTTGTGTGTTGTTATTTCGGGGCATAAGCTAGCAGGCGGCCCGGGGTGCTGAGGACGCAGCCCCGCTGCCCCTATTACTAGAGTTCCCCAGCTCTCCTCTCTGCCCTATCCCCTTACCTTCCAACCACCCAACCACTCATCCACTCCTCAGAGAGGGTAAGGCTTCCATGCGGAGTCAACAAATTCTGACTCATCAATTTGAAGCAGGACCAATGTTCTCCCTTTTGTATCTAGGCAGAGCGAGGCGGTTGTAGCACTAGAGATAAATTCTGCTCCTATTTCTAGTGTCCCCACATACTGCCCCAGCCACACACTGTCATCCATATTCAGAGGGCTTAGTAGTTTGTTCCAATGCAGGCTCGCCCGCTGTCAGTCCGAAGTCAGTGAGCACCCACTAGTTCAGGTCAGCTGTTTCTGTGGGTAATCTCATCATTGTCATGATACCTTTGCTCATATTATAACTCCTCCTTCTTTTTAACTGGACTCTGGGATCTTGGCCCATTGCTTAGCTGTGGATCTCTGTATCTGTTCCCATCAATTGCTGGATGAAGGTTCTTTGATGAGAATTAAGGTAGTCATCAACCTGACTATAGGGAAAGGCTAGTTCTGGTAGCTTCATCAGTATTGCTTTGGGTTTTAGCTGGGGTCATCCTTGTGGATTCCTGGGAATTTCTCTAGTGCCTGGTTTCTTGCTAGCCATACAATGGCTCCCTCAATAAAAATGCCTCTCACCTTGCTCTCCATCTCTGTCCTTCCTCCATCTTGACTACCCATTCTCTTTCCCTTTTCCCTTCTCCCCTCCTCCTCTCATTCCACATCCTTTATCCCCCCACCCCCACGCTCCCAGTTTTCTAAGGAGATCTTGTCTATTTCCCCTTCACAGAGGGATCCGTGTATGTCTCTCCCAGTTTCTCTGGTGTTGTGTACCATCGGCTGGTTATCCTTTAATTTATATCTAATATCCCCTTCTGAGTGAGTATAAACTGTATTTGTTTTTCTGTGTCTGGGCTACCTTACTCAGGATGGTTTTTTCTAGTTCCATCCTTCAAGATATCTTTTTTTTTTCTTCTGCTGAGTAGTACTCTATTGTGTAAATGTACCACATTTTCCTTTAGCCATTCTTCAGTTGAAGGGTATCTAGGCTGTTTCCAGGTTCCAACTATTACAAATAATGGTGGTACTAACACAGTGGAGCAAATGTCCTGGTGGTATGAGTGTATACCTTTGAGTTGAGTATATTTCCAAGAATAATATTTCTGGGTCTTGAGGTAGATTTATTCCCAATTTTCTGAAAAACCACCATACAGATTTTCAAAGTGGCTGTACAAGTGTACACTCCCATCAGCAATGAAGGAATGTTTCCCCTTACTACAATCCTCTCCAGCATAAACTATCATCAATGTTTTTGATCTTAGCAACTCCAACTGGTGCAAGATGATGTCACAGTGACAATTTGCATTTCCCTGATGGCTAAGGACTTTGAAAAATTCCTTAAGTGTCTTTTGGCCAGTTGAGATTCTTCTGTTGAGAATTCTCTGCTGAGATCTGTACCACATTTTTTAATTGAGTTATTTGGTATTTTGATGTCTAGTTTCTTGAGTTCCTTATATATTTTGGCTATCAATCCTCTGTCCCATGTGAGGTGAGGTTGGTGAAGAACTTTTCGCATTCTGTAGGCTTCTGTTGTTTTGTTGACTGTGTCCTATGTCTTACAGAAGTTTCTCAGTTTCAGGAAGTCTCATTTATTAATTGTAGATCTCAGTGTCTGTGCTACTAGTGTTGTATTCAGAAAGTTCTGGAGACATCACCATCCATGATATGATCTTCCATGATATAGCTACAGTAATGAAAACATCTTGGTATTAACATAAAAACAAATAAGTGGACCAATGGAATCTAATTGAAGACCCTGGCCTTATCCACATACCTATGAACACCTAGATTTTGCAAAGAAGCTAAAATTATATAATGGAAAAAAAGAAAGCATCATTAACAAATGGTGCTGGCATAACTGACTGTCAACATGTAGGGAATGCAAATAGATTCATATCTATCTATTATATCGTATCTATCCCCATGCACAAAACTCAAGTCCAAGCACATCAAAGACTTCAACATAAGCATGGTTACACTGAAAGCTTTAAACACAGTAGCACCGGAGACCACTTCCTAAATATAACTCCAGTACCACAGACATTGAGAGCAACAATAAATAAATGAGACCTCCTAAAGCTGAGAAGCTTTTATAATGTAAACGACACAATCAATAAGACAAAATGTCAGCCTTTCTTTTTTCTAAAGAGAGACAGAAAGAGAGTTAATAGATACTGATGTGAAGGGAGGGGAAGAGGATCTCAGGGGGTTGGGAAAGGGAAAACCTTAATCATTATATACTGTATGAAATAGTAGCCATTTTCAGTAGAAGAAAAAGAAGTGATGAAAGCAACAAACGTCTTGAAGGGTGAATTTAAAATTAACAGTCATTTTGAAATAATGTATTGTAGCTATTTTTCAGCATGGAGAATTTGCTTTCCTATGCATGTCTCAAGTCTGACATCTTAATCATAAAAATTAAAACACAGGAATTGTCTACAAAAAAGGAGTCATGAGCTTCTCAAACAAAGATACTTTTCTTTCTTTCTTTTTGTTAACCACTTTTAAAACATTAAAACTGTAACAAAATGTTATAAATTATAAAAAAGCATTGTTTTTTCAGAAGTACATAAATCCAAAGTCAGAGAATGTTTAATATCTAACTAAAAATGACATGAATTACTCAAAATTATATGATTGTAGAATCAGAATTTTGACTCAGATCTTACAATTTACATGAGGCACCATTTATTTTTTGTTCAAGGCTACTTCCCACTTTCTCTTTAATGAGGGTCAGTGTGGCTGGATTTATGTTGAGGTCTTTGATCCATCTATACTTTAGTTTTGTGCGTGAGGATAGATATGCATCTATTTGCATTAGCTACTCCTCCTGGGTTAGTCTGTTTCTTTCTGTTCTATAACTTTCAGATGTGCTGTTAAGTCGCTACTGTAAGATCTCTCTACTTTCCTTTGGTAGGCACTTTAGTGCTATGAAATTTCCTCTTAGCACTGCTTTCATAGTGTCCCATAGGTTTGGGTATGCTATGTGTTCATTTTCATTGAATTCTATAAAGTCTTTAATTTCATTTTTTATTTCTTCCTTGACCTAGTGTGGGTTCAATTGAACATCGTCCATCTGTTGCTATGATAAAGCATTCTGATTAAAAGCAACTTAGGGAAAGGAAGGTATATTCGACTTATACTTCCATGTTCAAATCCACCATGGAAAGAAGTTAGAAGAGGAAAACAAATAAAAACTGGAACAGAAAGCCTAAAGGACTTCTCTTTACTGGCTTAATTTTTGACTTGGCCCAGATAACCTGAAATAGACCAAGACCCTGTACACAGAGATGTACATGGTGGTTGATACCTCCTACACCCATTAGAAATCAATACAATAGCACATACACATGCTCACAGGCCAATCTGCACATCTGATCAAAGTACTTCTTCAGTTGGAGTTTCTTCTTCCTAAGTTCGGTCAAGCTGTTAATAAAAACTAATAATGAAAGCAATCCAAATGTAATCACACTCACACAGGATTCACAATCTAAAGCAGAAATCAACTGCCAATTGCTCCTCAGTTAGGAGTAAATCTGCAAGATCATCTCCTCAGTCCTTGCTGAAATGCAGGCAGATTTATTCTGTTAGATTTACATAGGTAGCACAGTTGTGAGACCAAGATTGCAATGGCTGTGGCATAACCAGAAGACCGCTTTAATAGCATTCTTCCCTCTCCTCTTGCTTTAGAATTGTTCCGCCACTCTTCTTCTATGATAAAGCTTTTCCATTTAGGAAAAAGCTCTCAAAACTGTGTAATCTTAACCTTTGACCTTAAAATTAAATTTTGCTTTAAATTTATGGTTATTTTCACTTGCACTTCACATTAAATGGAAAAACTTTGCAATCAGATCCTTTCGCAGTCCTTTTGGCTTTTAAATTATATTTGTTTCATTATCTCTTCACCGTAGTAATCATACATTAATACGGATGAGTATAAATTTCCATACAAACATATGGCGTGCACAAAAAAAAGAATTCCAACCCGCCCCTTTCCCATCTACTAACACCCACTCTTAAAATCAATATCTATTAATCACTACTTTATTTTCAGGTTGACATTATTTAGACTCTGTTTTAATTACTTTCCTTATCGCTGTAACAAAATACCAAACGATAGTCACCAAATCTGTCAGCAAACATGAGATATTTGTCTCTCTAGTTCTGCCTTACTCATCTGATCACAGATATCTTTCAAGTTCATCTGGTTTGTTTCATAAAACATCCTTCATGCTTATTTTTGGATGAATAATACTCCTTTGTCTACATAGGCCATTTTCGCCTTTATCCATTTCTTTCTTGCACTCCATAATGCTAATCACATATAAGGTCTTGTAATGAGTGCCAAGATGAGAATCATCTTGAGAATGTTTCTTGGTGGTATACTTTTCATTTGGGCATATAACTCAAAATTGGATTGCTAAGTCTTTAATATTTCTAACTATAGTTTTTGAGGACTTTTGAAATATTTCTCAATAATAGTCATACTTATTTAAATCTCTGATGGTGACATGAAAAAAAAGTTCCCTTTTCCTCCCTTCTTCACTAGGATGCAATACTTTCTTTGTTTTTTGTTAGAACAGATAGTCTACCTGAAAAAAATTAGTCTGCTGTTATAGATCTTAAATGCTTACCTGTGATCAGTCAAGAAATCAAAACCCATTTTAGTTCATAAATTATTTTTATTGTTTTGTGAGGTGCCTTTCAAATCATCTATTTCTTTTGCCAGAATGCTTTTTCTCTTCTTAAGTATTATTGAGTATAATTATTGATCAATTCAGAAGTGTTCTATATTTACATCAGGATAATAGTTTACTTTTTACTTGATTCTATCCTAAGTTGAATTTCAAATGTTTTTATAGTAAGAGATAGAAATACATTCCATTGCACCTACAATTTTGTGGAAATATTCTAAGATGAGTGATAATACTGAAAACTGGTATGTGGCTTTGCTAATAAAGATGAGTACTATCTTAAAACATTAAAGAGAAGATCCCAGAGATGACATGAAGAAAGAAGTTAGAGATGGCCCAACACAAAGATCAATATAGATCTATATAGTCCAAGCTAGCCTTAGACTCACAGAGATTCACCCACTTCTACTTTTCAAGTACTAGAATTAAGAACTTGCCACTAGAACCTGTGAGTCTTTCCTCTCAAAACAGATAGCATGATTTCAACTCCATACACATCCAAAACAGGGATTTTCAATAGATTTAGCCTCTTCTGCCCTCTTTCTGAATGTGTATATAAGCCATGTTATGGTCCTTTTTCTTGTCCAAGACAGAAGTCTTTAACTTTGCCATTTTTCAGATTAGAGAATTGGGGTTGTAATGGCTCCAAAATGTTAAAAATATCAAGAACCACTATTTTGAAAGACTGTTTCTGGTTTTCAGAATACTACATGGAATGATTTTCTTTATGAGTACAACCCATTGAGAATAACAAGCAGAGAAAGTAAATTAAAATTTTCAGTTATTAGTCAAGTACATTGATTTTATTTTCTGTTAGGATATATCTTAGTGACACCACAGATTGAGTTAGCTAGAAAATGCAAATTTGTTTTAAATGATAGTTATTTATAAAATTAAAAAAATAAATGACATCAATATAACCACGTACCAGTGAACAGTAATTAAAACCTGATCACTGACACTGTTCAAACTGAAGATGTATGGACATCTGTGGGAATGGGTGGCACTTGATTTCAGTGACAGTGCATGATCTCCAAGGCCCACTTTAGTTTCATGATGATGATAACTCCCACAAAACTGTGAGAAGAATTGTAGCAAGAACTGTAGCAATTGACTCATACAAAATATTCAGTTTTCCAGTAAAAGAGTCAATGTTCAAGGTAATTAACAGATAGGTAACTAGCAAAATAATAACCTGATCTTTTGTCATTTTAAATTTACACTGCCACACAAGGAGGACTGCAATGCTCTAAATGTTATATATTTCTACACACTAAAAGGCAAATGTAATAAAGGCATAAATCTTCTTGAAATCTAAATATTAAATACACACTGAACCTAGTCAGCCCTCTGCAACAGGCTCACTTACAAGGACAAGGAATTGTGCTTAGAAGCCCATCCCACTGTTTTCAGAACCTAAAATCATCACTCTCAGTCTCCCCTGCTTTGATCCAGCTATGTGGCCCTGGGTGCTCTTTCCAGGTACCACAATATAGAGTTTCCTGTACCAGGTCCCGCTGGGAGAAAGAAGGGTGGAGAGAGAGAGAGATGCTATGAATCCACAGGAGACAGACGCTAGGAATTTTAGCCGGTAAGCCACTGACACATGGCAATATAAAGATTAATAGAAATGGGTTAAATTAATAAAAGAGTTAGCCAATAAGAAGCTAGAGCTAATGTGACAAGCAGTGTTTTAATTAATACAGTTTCTATGTGGTCATTTCAGGGCTAAGCTAGTCAGGCATCCCGGAAGTGCAAGTGGCCTGGCTTTCCTTGCAACAATTGGCACGGCCCTCCACCTACATAATATGATACTACTTATTTCCCGGGGTGTGTGTGTGTGTGTGTGTGTGTGTATTTAGTATATGCATTCATATGTTATAAATATTCGTAATATCAGGAGTACACACTATACACATCATGAGTTGAAAAGTATCATCTTATTTCAGCCTCTGATTTCCTCTTTTGTGATATATTGGTCATTCTCTGTTCTTAAACGTTCTTCAACATGATATTTTCTATCTTCTTTATTATTAGGTTTTAGAACCTAAAATAGCTATTTTCTCCACCTTCACTGATGTTGCTTATAACACTAGTTCAATGTTCAGGCTACCTTATTTCCAGGCAAAATTGTTCTTGGTCTTTGAGAAAAAAAATAATTTGATTCTTACATTCCTGTGATTATTTTCAGTTATGGCCAAGAGACTGAAATACTAGTCATTGACACTTCGTATCCAACCACTCATTTTCTCAATCTCATTTTTCAAATAACATATTTGAGTGTCTAAAGTGTGTGCCTCACATTCTTACACTTCTGTAAAACACAAAGGAAAGCTTGTGTTGTTGTCCATGATGCTATGTCTAATAGGGATCCCTTCATTCTTTTCACATGAAAGTCTTTCAAAAATCCCTGTGACTCAAAATATTTTACCTCTTTAAACCCACTCAACATGCTGGATTTTCCAGTTTGTCACTATTAAAACATATCTTATTCTGAAAAACCTCCACTCAAAGACCACTTCATCTTTAGCTCAAACACAATCAAGTCTGTCTGTACTGGTTTACCTGCTCACTCAAGCAGTAACTCTTTATTTGTTATAACCATTACTCCAGAAAACAAGTACTCTCTGTGACCAATGTTCGTTTGCTGTACAGATCCTTTTCATGCTTTCAAATAACTACCTAGACTTGGAGATTGTAAGAAATGTTGCAAAAATCCTTTATTTAAAATATCTGCAAATTCCTCAATACTATCAATTCCAGTTGCTCATCTTCATAGTCTGATGGACACATTCATTTATCCTATACCTTCACTTCATTGTATTTCATTATTAGTCTAATACTTCACATGTATTTTTTTTCTCTCATCCTATTCACTTAGTTAAACTACCAACCTGGATAAACTCAATTCCATTTTATTCTGTTTCTCCCATAATTATGATGTTTAGAAATAGAAGACCACACATTTTTGGATGCTTTTTTAAGTAATAAAAAATGTGTAACCATGAAGATTTTGTATTGCAAAACAAAAACTACATTTTCTTTTAGAATTTTTTCAAAATTCAGTGTACACATTCTTCCTTCTCTATAGAATCCTTAGCTCACAAGTGTGCAAGCTCAATTTCTCCTGTTCAATTAAATTGTTAACATAAATAAAATTGATGAGCAATCTGACTCTATGATGAAAGTTCTCAGGGAACAGACATGTTATGGTTAACCTGGAAGATTAGAATTCCTTATCACATGATATGTGATAAGCAACCATTGACTACATTATTATAGTGTAGTTGAAAATGAATTTGTATCTAAAATACAATCTATAGGTTTTGAAGAAATTGAGATGCAGAAAAGTCAGTGGTATATAACTTACATATTGAGATAATACAGGAAAATGTATTTACTAATCTTAATCTGATAAATACATGTATTTAAAAAGAAAATAAATTATTTTGTGAACAAGATTTGTAGTAAATATTTTATGAGCATTCCTAATACTTGCTTCTACACAAAATATTTAAAGAATCAAAGAAAACAGAGATTTCAAATTTTACTTACACAAATAGTTTATATAAACAACTATTGAAACAAAATTGTGAAAACTTTTATATCAGTTATAATAAAACAGAAAAGTCATAGGCTTTTATAATAAAAATAATGGTAAAAAGCTTAAAAGACCAAATTAAAAATGAAACAAAATGTGATAAATGTGCAGGTCAAAACATACATCAAATAACTTAAGCATAAAAACAAAAATAACTAAAATATTAAAACATAAAGTTATAGTACAAAACAACTAGTTTGAATGTATAATAAACTCTTAAATCTATTCTATTCCAATTATGAAGTAGTGATAGTTTCATTCATTTATTTAATGAGTGTTAGTCATTTTCCTGTCAACAGGGAAGCGTGGGAGACATTGTCATAAATGAATAAAGAAAACTGCACACAAAAATAGACATCAAAAATGGTATTGCCATATAAAATCCTGTGCAAGCTTCTGATACAGAACTTAATTCAGAATCTAGAAATGCATTCAAGAACAATGCAGTCCAACAATGAGCATCTTCCATGTATGGGAATTTTTCATCTTGGAAAGTTAGAGAAATTATTAGGAGACTAAGAAAGAAAATATATAATCATCTTCAAGAGGTTGCAAACTAACTTGTCAAATTTTAAAACCTATTTTCTTGGCTTTTCCTTTAAACACCAGCATTATTCAAAGCTGTTGCTACACATATTTGTCTTATTCTACATCTTTCATCACTTTGCAGCATTTTGGAACAGAGCAGATTGCCCTTTGAAACAGCTTGTACAATGCAATAAATGTAATTTAAGTGAAATAAGCTGGAATGTAACTAGATTAAACAGAATTTAGCATGTGTGCCTTCCAATCTTAGCATTTTTGGCTCTATAGCCTTTCAGTTTTACCCTCCAATGATGCCAGTGATAGAATAATTTATTTGAGAATCTTTTGTCATATTATTATTATTATTATTTTTTGTTTGTTTTTTGGAGACAGGGTTTCTCTGTGGCTTTGGAGCCTGTCCTGGAACTAGCTCTGTAGACCAGGCTGGTCTCGAACTCACAGAGATCCGCCTGCCTCTGCCTCCCGAGTGCTGGGATTAAAGGCGTGCGCCACCATCGCCCGGCCATGTCATATTATTTTTATTGATTATTTGTGAATTTCAGTTCATAAACCCAATCACACTCACTTCTCAGTCCTCCTGGGTCTACCCTTCATTCTTGTTACCTAAATCATTCCCCAATGAGAAAGAGTCTAAAAATCTTTTTGATCATTTTACATGACAAATTCAAATTAAAACATAAATATAAAATATACTTGTCCAATTCTGTTTTGGAAGATGGTCTCAACAAAGGCCAGTACACATAAATGAGTTTATCAGAACTTTACATATCTTGTCTATTACTTATGCTTGAAATTGACAATGACATGTCCATTTTTCTTTATGTTTAATTTGTAAGAGTTCCATCAGGAGCTTTCTGTGTTTAATTCTGTCTTCTGTGTAGTTGTATAGCTATCAAAGCCTTATAAGCACTTGCACATACTAATTATACATTATTTCTATGTCATTGGTCTTTCTTGTAACATGTATTACTTGATTTTTTTCTATATATTATCTACTAAGAGACTGATCTTTTTTCATCATGACTCATGCAAATACAAAAGAGTATAAGTCAATTTACTTACTTTGACCTTCAAAAGTCTCTGACATTTTGTAATACCACAATAAAAGACACTGACTACCATTGTTTTAATTAATGTTGTGATGAGCTGGACTATGTTATGGCTGTTTGACTCTTTAAGCTTGGTATTTTAAATGAGACAGCATCTTATCAGGACACTTATCGGTTTCAGGGAAATGTTAATTGATTTCTCAAAGAAAATACAATAATATTTCAGATATTCTTCTCATAAATTTATCTGTAAATATTACAGATTTAAAATTTCTCAGTTAAAATTCAATTTTTTCTAAGCTTTAAAATGCATATTTTTATTTTTCAAGGACATTTTGTCTCATATTTTTATTTGTATAAAATCTCACAAAAGTTTACCTTGTTATTATCAAGTTTAATATTTTTACTTATTACCATCGAATAGCTCAACTCTGCTAAAGACTCATGATTTATAGAATCTGGTGTTTCAGGATTAACACATTTTCCACATGCAAGCTGTTTTGTTTCAAAATACCTACATGTCCGGGATGGTGTTTCATATGTTTAGAGCAGTTTCAGGTCTCTTATGCCACTCAGGTAGATGGCAACATTACAAATATTTCCCAAGAACTTCTGTGGGCTTCAGAGTTGCAGATGGCTCCCAATGGAGGTTTTTCTTCTTCAAAGCACAAAATAAACTTCAAGAAGATGGGCAAAGTCTTACAGATAGAAGAATCAAGAGAAAGAAAATGCAATAAAATCTGAAGACAACATTGATTCAAGGTGTTTTGGGGCTCCCAGTTTCACAGACTTATTTCCTCTCATTTGCCTAAGCCCTATAACTTCAAAAGTTGTTGTAAACAAGATAAAGAAAGACATAATAATCAAACACAATATGGCAACATTGTTTCCAGGAAATTGATTCCACAGAGTTTCAGGGGGACTGGAGAATTACCTGGTTAGTCGTCCAAATTCTCTCATGCAATTTATGAGAATATGGACAGGTCCTTTCCATGGAGTCACCTTATGAAAGGGCAAACAACTGGTTTTAAGGCTCAGCATTGATTAACCTGAGCTCACTAAATTCCTTGAAGCCCTAGGTACTTTTTAAAGGGGAATAATTACTATGGTTTCATATGTTTGCCAGGACTATTGATTTAGGAAGTTTTGCCATTTATTTAGAATAAAGTCAACAAAGATTAAGTGTTGAATAATGGCAATTATCATTTGAAAGCTTGAAGAGTTTGGTTTTCATAAATATCAGACTCTTGCTCCATGCAGACATTCAGTTTATAACTTTTCCACCAGGATCAGCCACCCTCGTTCCAGGATTAACTGGAGGACGGTGATATCACCATTTCATGAGATCGTGCAATATATTCCTATTCTATTTTCAGCATTGTTCCTCAAAATTTGCCTGCCTGTCACACCTACTGCTTCTGTTTCTTTGTCATTGTCTATGAAAGGCGTATAGAGCATAGGCTAATTTGAAATGAGTTTGCATTGTTTGACAAATATATATTTATAAATGTCAATTTTATCTGTTGCTTTTAATTTTTTGTTACCTAAATTAATAAAATTTAAATGAACACAAAACTCTGAGTCACCTTGACTTGTCACTGCCGTAATTTCAATGCAGAGGTGTTGAACCATACAATGTCACTCTGGATTCTCTAAGGTGGCTGTGAGTCCTGCAAAGACGATTGGAGGCTGATGTGTGTCAGGTTCTTAGGCACCAGGCATTTTATTATAGAGATATAAGGAAAAGCAATGAATGTCAAGATGGTATAAAGGCTATGTCACTGCTCTAAGGAGCTCAAGGTGGGGGATGTCTTCAGAATCCCAGCAGCATCAATCCTGTAACCTCTTAGCCACTACTGACTCTTGACTTGGACAGTGCAAATAATAGTCATTGGACACTCTTGCTTCAAGGATTTGTTGAATGGTCAGAGTATAAAGAGCTACAGCTGATACTGAATTATCACATGCCTCATGGAGAAAAAGTACTAGACTGTTTATTTTGTCATTCTTTGTAAGTGCAGGAGAAATATGTTTGCACACCTTTAAAAGCAGCCACTCAAGCAGAATGACAGCTTCTACATCTGTGATTTTGTTGCCTTTATCTCATCCTTTGTCTCTTCACCATATGCGATCTGTTATTTTTGCTTGTTTGTTATTAGAATAACTTGTTTGTTGGAAAAACTTGTTATTAGAATAACTTATTTCTTAACGCATACAGCCAGGTTTGCTCAAGATGACCTACGCTTTTCTTAAACACAACATTTCCCCCAATTCTTTGTTTATTTGTTTTTTCAAGACAGGGTTTTCTGTGTGGTTTTTGAGCCTGTCCGGGAACTAGCTCTGTAGACAGGGCTGTCTGCCCCCCAGGTGCTAGGATTAAAGCATGTACCATCACTGCCTGGCAGTTCCTCTTGTTCTATAAATAGATCGTGCCCCTGCCTTCTCTCTCCCTTCCTTTCACATTAAATATGTCCTGGTTACCTTACTTGTATCACTTTGGTCTCATCGTTTCTCCAGCACACTGTGTACTCTATCATACATTCCAATGACTTCAATAAACTTCCTTGATAAAACATGGAGCAGCTGTGATGGTTTTAGCAGATGCTGTCTTTTCTACCAAGTGGAGTTTCTAACAGTTGGGAGTTTTTATAATGCAAGTATCTGCCTGTTTGATGGCTAGCACAATACTTTGTAAACAAAGGGCTGCTATCATTTTTTTTTCTATTTTTCCACAACCATAGCCATTTTAAATGAGTCTGTAGTTTACACACACTGAAATCTTATTTGTTGAGCAGGTGATATTGCCATTTTGGTCTTTATCTTTATAACATAGTAGTACAGGAATGACTTTTTGAAGTCTGAAGATCAATCATATTTCTACCACTTTGTATGATTCTTGTAAACTTAGGTTGGTACACAAATAATTAATAGAGATATTAACAAGCAACAAGCACTCAACAGTAGTTTTAAAAAAACTGCTTTTTTTCATTAGAAAGCCTAAAATATAAACAGCATCTCCACAGATCTTTGTTTTACTATAATTGAAATGCATGTGTTTGATTTACTACTTTCATCATTTAGTGAGGTAAAAATACAATTTTATTAGTTAATATAACAAATCTATCAAAAATATGGATAATTAAGAATTAGCAATTTTAGTTTTATTCTATCTGGGGTGCATCACATTTTTTATTTCTCGTTTATTTATCACTTCTCATTTAAATAACTTGAAAATCTTTATTAGTTTTTATTTTATGCGAATTGATTTGCTTGCGTGGGAGTCTATGCACCATATACATGGCTGGTGCTCAAAGACTGTGTTGGATCCCCTGGAAATGAAGTTACAGTTGGTAATCCTAATCCTCTACAGTGTAGTGCTAGGGACTGGATATGGCTCCTGGGTAAGAGGACATAACCTTTGAAACATTCTTTGGTATAAAGTCATTTTTTTTTTAATTTGGGGATTACACACACAGAGAGACACACAATGTAGAATCACACACACACACAATGGAAAATGAGCATTGAGATGAATTTTGACAAAAGAGAGTTGTGTTCATAACATTTGGAAGTAAAACTTCATCATTATTCCAGAAGCTCCCCAACATTAACCACGTTTGGACTCTCTTTTATCTTATATTTGAGTTTGTTCTTCTGAACTAACTGTGACAGAGAACTCATTACTCATGGTTAATTTTATTTAAAACAGTGATTGAGAAGTTGGTTAAAAATTCCATGTGGGAGTTATTCATTCCCACTTATTGTTTTGTTTGTTTTCTTGGGAGAAGCTGCAATGTATCTTTATTATCTCTTCTATTATTGATGCATATCTGTGGTATATGCCATTTGAATTCTTTTGACTAATGCTGACACTCATGAGAAATACAAACTTTGTGTATGTGTGTGTGTGAGAGAGAGAGACAGAGAGAGAGAGACAGAGACAGAGAGAGAGAGAGAGAGAGAGAGAGAGAGAGAGAGAGAGAGTTTGTGTGCTATAATTACAGAAACAATCAGGTTTAATGGATACCATTAAATTCCTCCAAAGTGATTATATCATTTATTTTTCAACAGGGTATGAGAGCCTAATGTTCCAATGTTACTAATACTTGGCATATTTCATATGGTTTTTAAATTTCTCCATTTGTGTAATATTTACAAGACTTTTTTTCCTTCTGGAACTTGTATTTGTACCTTTATAAAGGGGTTATTGATTATGTCCTGTTTTAATTGTGTATAGTGTGGCTGTTGATTTTGTAGACATTGCTTAAACAAGTTCCATAAGGACCCACAATGTTACCTTTTTTTTTCAGAATAGATTTTGACATCAACACTTCATATTCGATGCATATTTATTCATTACTTTAGAATAGACATTTGATTTTGAAAATTGCCATATACAGTAATTCAAGTTTCTGAAATTATAATTTCTAAATGTACAGAGACTAGTCAGCCTCACCTGAAGTTGGAATGACAAGCACATTGGTAAATGAAACAATCCAGCTGCTGTTCTTCTTTATATGCAACACATTCACTGAGATATCAGGACGTGGAAAATATAATGTTCCTACCAACATCTCTTGTTGAATTAATGCCCAGGTGAGTTATTCTGCAATACTGCAGTTGTATCTTAGCGAAAACAAGAAGCGCTAAAGCATCATCCTTATTAGGATCCAATTTGCCACAGCAGCAGTCAAGTGGTTCAATTTCTCCCAGTGGTGACTAGAAGGGAAGAGCAGGGCTGGAAAACTTTAAATTAAATTCATAGTGCAATGCACATGTGGAATTAAATATTGACAGCTCTAATTAGACCAGCTTTATTATCACAAGTTCATTAAGTGACAGTAAAGAATTAACAATTACCCTACATATTTACTTTTTTAAAAATATACTATTCTCATAATACGAGGTTTCATCATGCATTCTCCCATTATTTTAATCTTGATGGAGATGATTTGAGTTTTGAAAATGTGTATTTATTATTATTTTAATATATGCATAAACATATATACAAACCAAAAGAAAGGTATCCTATAGACAGATATGTGGTTAGAAAATTTTCAGCATAAAATATTAGCTCAGATATCTGCCAATCTTTATTTGAATTTCCATGAATTACCCAGTGTAAAAAACAACCCATCAACTACACTGCAGATAAAATTATTCATTAAATAAAAATCACAGTTTTTTTCCAAACTGAAAGCATAACTGTTTTGCAGTAGGAAACATTACACTACTCCTGCATACAATTCATCAGGCTTAAACTAAATATGGATTGCACTGTGGCTTAAGATTGCTTACCCTCTAAAATTCTTATCTAATATTAGGAACCTTATATATAATGCCATCTCCAAACAGCAAGGCAGATGCTACAAAGTTCGTTCAAATCGGGGGAAAGTGTGATCTATTAATTCAATCCATTTTGAGGTCTCTGGATAGTAAAGAATATTGAAGATTTAATATTTGATGTCTATAAAATTCTGGCTTTGGGATTTTTAGAGAAACATCACTAAAGTTTTCAAGCCTCTAAAATTTTCCAGAACCCTGCACAATGTTTGGAGAGTGGATCCTCATGGACTCGAGTCTATAATCTGTGCCATAATCTGGGCAGTTAAATAACTTAAAACTATTCACTTACTAGTTATTAGCATATGTTAATTGATTAAGAATCAGTTTTTTTCATTGCCATGGTGTGAGATGGTGTATGAGAAGTGCTGAAAATCTCATAGTCCCTGCCTCCATAGAATTTGTGAGGAAGGCAGATGATCACATGTGTACTTTTAAACAATTTTAATTTCTACTGCATTAGTGGAAATAGCTTGAACACAAATATTCAAGAGACCTAAAATGTAAGTACAGTGATCAGAGAATTTCAACTGGAAGATGAAACCCCTATCAGGCCTCAAGACTGAACAGGTGGGAGATAACCCATTGGAAGAGACTGTTAGAGAAAGAGAAAGGAGCATTTCATTTTAAAAAAGTACTTGAGGTTAAATGAGATTACTGCACATTTGAGAAAATAAGCTCAGTAGAACTGTGCTTAGTCTCTGATATGAAGAGAGACAAGATTAATAGTTTGTAACAGTGAACAATCTAGCCTGGCACAGCACTTTGAATTGATGTCTCCAGAAAAAGCTGGATGTCAGCAAAAGTTGAATACACTTGTTTTCAAAAGAAGTTATTACATACTGTGTGGAAGAGGCACGCCTTTTGATGAACCTATAAAAATAAAACAGAGGAGTATCTTAGTGAGAAATGGCAGGCAAAACAAACAAACAAACA
>NW_004949104.1:2040448-2044468 GCF_000317375.1 Microtus ochrogaster
CAACGATAATAAAACATATTCACTGCATGCAGAGGGGAATCCCACATCATATGTTTGGAGACTTTTTTCCTCAAATTTCTTTGCTTGTGTGTTTTAAAATTATTTTTATCTTCCTGGTATTTTGCTTGTTTATTATTTTCTGATTGCTGTTTTTATGTGTGTTCATGTGTATGAACATGAGCTATATGAACATATCTATATGTGCTTCTTATACTTTTTCTTGTTTATTCTGATTTACTTACCTGTTTGTTTTTATTTGCATTTTTGTTTTTTTTTTAAAAAGAGAAAGAAAAAGTTGATTTGAGTGGGTGGGGAGGATCTGAAAGGATATAAAAGAAAGGAAACCATAATCAGAACACATTGTATAAAAATTTTTTCACTTAAAACCTCCCATATTCATAAGTCACACAGCCAACAAATTTTCCAAGATTAATGTCTGGAGAAAGAATAGACTTTAAAAGATGACGTTGCAAAAATTAATATTTATTTTCAAGAAAATGAAACTAGCTTACTGGTTTAAAAAGATAAATTGAAAATAGAATGCACGATTACAGTAAGATGTAAAACAAAGAAACTATAAGAACACACTATTGAGTAAACATTTCAAGAAACTGGAGTGTGAAAACCATGTTATTTGGACAAGCTGCCCATATATAAGCACCAATATATGAGATCCAACTGAAAAACTTCACATAACAATGGAACTAATCAAGTCAGTTTAGAAGTGACCTACAGAATGTAATGAAATATAAAAAAAATCAAACATTTGACACTGGGCTACTATTGAGAGTATAATAGTAACTCCTACGACTATGAAATCATTATACTTATCTTTAAAAGTATACATTATCATACTCATTATTATGAAAGTTTCACAAATAATACATTCATAAAAACATTATGTGAAAAAAAATGAATAAATGAGCAATTGGTTTGTTTTAGTTAGGATTTCTATTGCTGTGACTGATATCATAACCTGTTGGGACCATTCGGAGTCCTGGCCTCCAGCTGCTCTTCCCTGCTAGAGATCTTTACTTTTCTTCTGATTTGAGTTACTGAAAGCTGTGTCAAAGTTGTTTACCAGCTCTGCTTCACGAGCATGTGTTGCCTTGGCTTTGAGGATCAGAGGATAAGGTTTTCACCTGTTGGCGAACCTGACTGTTGGGTATATAAGCTTCCCTGGTGCTACTGAATAAAGGGCTTCTTACCAGTGACTAGAGGTCCTTATGTGTCTTTGTATGTTTCAACCTCCAGCCCCTTGCCCAAAGCTCACAAACTATTGATAGCACATCGAGAGCAGAAGGGCGCTGTGTGCTGCAATAACCAATAATATCATTAGTATAATGTCCAAACACAACTGAACAGGAAAAGGGTTTATTTCGTGTCAGGTTGCATTCCATCAGTGAAGGAAGTTAGAACCGAAATTCATAGCAGGAACCTCAAAGCAGGGACTGAAGCAAAAGTAATGAAAGAACACTGCTTAGAGCTTTGCTCCCCATGGCTTTCTCGTACAATCCAGGACTAGCCCCCAAGGTTGGAACTATGCACATTAGCCCAAACTCACACAAATCAGTTACAAAGCAAGGAAAATGTCCTCTGAACTTGTCTACAAGCAACATGATCGAGGCATTTATTCAGTTGAAGTTCCTCTTCCCAGAGGCTTCTATCTTGTGTTAAGGTGACAAAAACTCATAAGCACAAGATGCACAGGTATATTAAAACATTCTCAACATCAATAACACCGAAGGAATTAATCAAAGAGAGTGTGACAAGTTCTTACACTAGCAGGAATAAACATCGTTAAATAAACGAGAGCAAGCACATGAACAGATGTAGCAAAAGTCTCTATATTGTTGATGAAAATATACCTTATTATAGTCATTAATACAGTTTTCCAAATAATAGAAAAGAGAAACTACTGTTAATTTTATGATAATTCTATATTTAGACTGAATAATAATGCAACCAGAAAAACTATAGGCTAGCTTGGCATTAATTGAGCATGCCTTTTATCCCAGCACTCGGAGGCAGAGGCAGGCAGATCTCCGTGAGTTCGAGACCAGCCTGGTCTAGAACTAGTTCTTCTTCCAGGACAGCTAGGACTAGACCAGTATATATATTATAAAAATATAAATATAAATATTAAAAAAACCCTCTACAATTAAGTCTTTAAAATAACAAAGAGAGAAGATGAGGAAGAAATAAGAAGATGGAATACTGCTCATGTACATTGATCTGCAAAGTTATTAATATTGTGGATATGGCTATACTTCAAATGCAACTTAAAGAGTCAAATCAGATCCCTCCTAAATTCTAAATTTCAATGCCTTTTTTCACAGAAATTGGAAGAATTTCTAAAATTAATAAAAAGCACAAACTTTGGAGATATTCAAACCAAACTTGAATAAAATAAAATAAAAAAGAATGCAAAATGAAGTTATCAATATACCTGCTGTCAACTTATGCTACAGAGTCAGAGGAACAATAACAGCATGGTATTGGTTCAATCGCACACACGCACATACACACATACTGATGGGGGGGAAGAAAGAGAAAAGGGGAAAACAAAACTATATGGCTATTTAACTAATTCTTTAAAAAAGGTGTCAAAGATATATATTAGGAAAGACAAATGCAAATGGTATTTAGCAAACTTTGATCTGAATGTGGAATAACAGAATATCTCTAATTTCACCTTGTAGAAAAATCAAGTTCAGAACAAAATAGAGAGCATAATGTACAGCATGAACAGCTGAATGTGGATGAAAACATAAGGAATATTTCAAATTGTAAGTATAGGTATGCAATGTGTGATAAGGGTTCCATTTGCCAGGGAAATAATCACGAAGTCGATCCATGAGATTATATAGAATGAAATAATCATCAGGGTAAAGAAAAAGATTAAAGTTTTGCTAACCTCATTAGGCAGAGGATTAATGTCTAATAGATATACAACAATGAAATATACATGATATATCACACATATGATAAATATCCAATATATGTATAAAACAAAATTACTATGAGACTAAACAATCCAGTAAAGAAATGGAAATTTAATATGAAAAACAATCATTAAAATATGAAAGATATCTAGTGAAGATGCAGGGAAAAAGAATCCCGATAAACTGTTGTGCATATAAATTAATTCAGAAATTATGGAAATCAGAATGGAGTGTCCTGATGAAACTGAGCATTAGACCTTCACAACATACAGTGCATGTACTCTTGGACAAACTCAATTTAATCATCAAAAGGGGAAGAGAGATGGTGATTTTTCTAATTCTATATTTTTCTCTGGCACTCTACAATAGCCAAGTTGTGAATTTAATCTAGGTTCTAAGAGTTAGATTAAAATGGAAGTCGAGATCAATATATTCAGTAAAATAAGCCATTCTTCAAGAGAAATATCAGATTATTCAATCATGGCTGGTCCCTAAAGATCTCTCTCTCTCTCTCTCTCTCTCTCTCTCTCTCTCTCTCTCTCTCTCTCTCCCTCTCTCTCTCTCTCTCTCTCTCTCTGTCCCTCTTTCTCCACACACACACAAACACACACACACACACACACACACACACACACACACACACAGGTGTGTGTGTGTGTGTATATAAAATCAGATATGTGACATAAAATCATATGGAGACTATTGAAGAAAACGGAATACTTAGAGTAAACAGCCACTGTACATTATGTACCCGAAAGAAAATGTCTTTATGAAGCTTATTATCAAGTGCAGTGAACATATGCTAATAAAAACTACAATATAATTACTCTCAGAGCCAGTAGATCATTTAGCTAGAGAAAGGAAAGCAATATGTGTAAGATGCATTTGTATTCCCATGTTTGTTGTAGCCCTTTTCCCAAAGCCAAGATGTCTACCATCAGAATATGGATGGAAAAAAAAGTGTTTGCACAATGCAATAATATTTAGAGTTAAAAACAAATGAAATCCTGTCATTTCCCATATGATAGCAAATGAATGCATATTTGAAACTGAAAAAAATATGCTTACAATTGTC
>NW_004949104.1:2044568-2050843 GCF_000317375.1 Microtus ochrogaster
AAGACTAGGTGGATAAATCAGACTAAAGACACTGGCAAGAAAAAGGGTGGAGTGAGTGTAGTCTCCAGCCAGACATGGAAAGAAAACAGGAGATGCAAGATGGAAGAGAAGTAATGCTACATGCCAGAATGTAGATAAATATAAATGGGTTAATTTAAGTTGTAAGAGTTGTTTAGTAATAAGTCTGAGCTATTGGCTGAACATTTATAATTAATATTAAGTCTCTATGTAGGTTATTTGGGAACTGGTGGACAAAAAGAAAACTCTATCTACATAGAACTTTATAATTTATTTTCAAATTTTAAGTGAATTGAAAAAGTTCCCCAGAGTTTTCAATGTTGCCTTATCAAAAAATATATCAAACCATCAATCACTTTCAGTTACAACTGAAGGAAATCAAGGATGTGAATATTAAGGAATAAGTTTACATGCTCAAATAACTCATTTTCCCTAATTGAATTTGAATTCAAATCTATCATATCATATCATATCATATCTATCTTTGTGGTTTGTTCTAAAGTGTTGCAATCAGGTACAATTTGTAGCAAAGAAGTCTTGATACTGAACACAATACACACACACACATATATATATATATGTAATTACATCAAAAGTAATTATAAAGTCATTCACTATCTGCTACTTACAAGGCAAGTGATGCATCCTCCTTATAAAGAATCTGAAAAAATATGTCTAAATCTAGTTGTTATTCAATATTTATTTATTAATTGTGAAATTTTCCACATGTAGCTGTGTTAGTTTAATAATATTATTACATGCAATACATTTAAATTTTTCTTCTATTGCTTAAAAATATTTTTTCTTCTTGGGAAATTAACATACAGCTAGTCATAGAGATCAAATCCGCCATGTTATAGTTATTTAATAATTGGCAATTTTGGGGGTTTTTGACAGGTTCTCTCTGTAGTTTTGTGGACCAAGCTCGTCTCAAACTCAGAGATTCGCCTGTCTCTGCTTTCTGAGTGCTGGGACTAACGGCGTGTGCCACCACTGCCATGGCCAAAATTACTGATACATAACCTTTCCACAATTGTATGAATCTTAGAACAAAATTAAAAATTAATAGTATCTAATAAATCACATTGTTTTTATTTTAAAATACAAATGGCTCATTCACAGTAGCTACATAGCGTTAACATATCTACAGTTAAATTTACCAAAAGAGATAAATAATTCTAAAATGATCAATTAAAATGTCCTGGAATAAATTAAGAAATAAAATACAGACCCATACATCAATATGCATATACAAACAATAACAAGTCATTTTATTTCTGTGTTTTAAAATATCACTGTTGTTAAAATACTTTCAGTACCCAAAGCATGGTATAAGTGAAGTTTCTATGAAACATCAATAAAAGACCTCAAAAAATTCAGCTTAAAATTTGCATGAAACCATGATAAAGCAGCCAAGATCATTAAAATAAATATACAAAAGGGAAGGATTATATTATCTTGACTTCAAAATGTACTAAAAAAGCATAGTAAAAATACCAAAACATTGGCGTAATAACATATATAAAACAAAGAAGAAACACCAGACCAGTCAAATATCTCAGGTTATTACCAAAGCTATCCATCATCTTCCATAAACTTATGGTAAGGACTCAGTGCTGAAGACAACACATACATTTTTCATTAAACAGGAAGACATCAAGCTGGTGCCCAACAAGAGCCTTAACAGTGTTCACAGAGCTGGAAGGTATGCTCAGTGCTACCAGAGACAAAAGAAATGTAGACATCAAACAAGCTACAGGCTCTTTGATCTACAATGGTAACATACCAGCACTATACATGGGTGCAATGGAGGCACAAATTCTGTGGGAGCAACTGGCCCATATGTGATTGGATATAAGGGCTACCATGAAGTGGGACTCATGCATGACACTACTTGGTTGGTCAAGAACCTGAGAAAAGGCCAAGAACCTAGGGAAAAACCAAATATTATTTTGTGGCAACATTTCATACTAAATGGGATGTCTTCATCATATTCCTCCCCTCAAGGTTTATGTGTGTTAAAAGGATTAGACTTCCAGTGTGTTTCAGACACAATGGAAGAGATGGACATATGAACTCACAGATAATGTGGTAGTATGCACAAGACCTTCACAGGTAGATGGGAAGTAGACACAGCCTGCCATTCCTATCCAAGAAGCTATCTCAAATTAGCAAACATTTGCAAAGGAAAAATCAATTTTCATCAGTGGATTTTCATGAAGAATACAAACCTTACTTAGGGGCAGGCAGCAAATCCATTAGTCAATAGTTAAGACAAAGTAAATTCAAGGACACTTTTGTAAATATAAACTGTGTTTTCATTTTTTGGGCAATCCAGACCCAAATAATCACACAGAACTATATTAATTACAACACTGCTTGTCCAGTGGCTCAGGCATATTTCTAGCTAGCTTAAATCTTAAATTAACCCATTTCTATTCATCTGTATATCGCCCCAAGACTATGGCTTACTGGTAAATTTCTGGTGTCTTTTTCCTTTTGCAGCTACATGGCATCTGTCTAACTCTGCCTTCTTTCCTCCTCTATCTCTGCTTTGATTTCCTGCCTTGATATATACTACCCTGCCATAGGCCAAAGGAGATTCTTTATTAAACAACGATAATAAAACATATTCACTGCATGCAGAGGGGAATCCCACATCATATGTTTGGAGACTTTTTTCCTCAAATTTCTTTGCTTGTGTGTTTTCAAATCATTTTTATCTTCCTGGTATTTAGAGTTAAAAACAAATGAAATCCTGTCATTTCCCATATGATAGCAAATGAATGCATATTTGAAACTGAAAAAAATATGCTTACAATTGTCCTGATTTTTCAGTTAACGACCCTAAGTCTGTGAGCTTGGAGGGTCCCAAGGTCACAAAGATCGTGAGGAACTGTTTGAGTAACATGATACAAGTTGTCTCAGCTTCCTAACCTGCACCAACAAGATATAAGAAAAGAAAGTTATAAAACCCAAGTGTCTTTCAAATGCTGTATATGAAAGAGCACTATGCTCATGTTGAATAAATTAAAACAGAAAGCAGGAAGCAGGAAGATGAGGACATGTCTTTCCATGCCCACATCTTCTTTTCATGTGGAGCCTAATGAACACGCAACTAACTTCACGGGTTTTTTTGAGTGTTGCTGATTGGTTTTTAAAAGAAATGCCTCTGAAGATAATCAGACCAATTGGACCAATTTGGGTCTTGATTTATGTCTTATTTGTCCTGCAATGATCATTGAATACTAACCAAAAATTTGGACAAATTGATTAAATGAAATCAGAAATTAACCTAATGGTGAGATAGGACAATGGATCCCCACTCATATTAACATAAAAAGCATGCATATGCCAATTTTTATTTTATTTTTGCATGGGATCAGAGCATATTAGCCTTATATCAGGTTATATTTCAGAGAAATTATAGCTACATATAGTAAAGCTGAAGTTTCTTATTCTTACTGTACTATGATGTAGAAACACCACTCTAAGATATTCATTTCTTTTGATAGCATTTCTTCAAGGCACAATATTTTCAAAAGATTTAAGCTTAATGTAGTATTTCTCCAAAAGATCAGAACTGCTAGCAAAAATGCATTCATCATTACTTATTGTGTGTCATTCTCATGAAACAAATTTTCAACAGACTTTGGATTTCAGGAGACACCTGTGAAGTCTGAACACAGGGGAAACGAGCTATCTGGGTCACCTTCCACCTCATTCAAAGCAGCACTTCATCTGCCAAGAAAGAGGTGGGCCCTCCTCTCCACTGCAAACAAAGCACATTCAGGATCACACAGAATGTGTAGTGCAATTGCAGCATCCTGTTTGCTCGGGTCACAGCTAAATGCACAATGTTTTGAAGCAACAGTTTTTGTTTTCTACCTACTTCTGCTTATTCTCCTGTAACTTTCCCCCAATAAGCTAAGAAATGTAATGCAGATAAAATTAAAACAGACAAAACAATAGTTCATCCCACTTATTGTGCTAATTCACTGTAGGATGTTAGATCAATTTGCTATTTTCAGTGGGCAATATATTACAAATGTACGCAGTGAAATGTGGTTAATATAAAAAGCTGTATGTAAACATAGATAATTGAAAACACCTAAGGTTAGTCTCCCCCTCCCCCCAGATAAGACATGGCTGACACATAGCTCATGTAACAAAAAATGGTTTTAAATTCCATTATGGAAAATGAATGAAAAACAGTTCTTTCTGTGGGGAGACAAGGGTGGGAAATACAGAATCTCAGAATGCCAGTGTTTTCTAAATTTAAAAAAAAAATCTCAGAGAATAAGTTTTATATTATTTTTACTACCAATACAACAATACATTCAAAAGTATATTTTCCCTCAAAAATGTATCCATGCCAATAAGATAATGGATAATTTAAGTATATTCTAATTTCACTGAGCACAAATAGAAGCATAAAGAACATTTTTGTTAATAATCTTGCATCTCTCTTCAGGATTTTATTAATCATTAAATGTATCACACATAAAAGTACATAAAAGTTAATGTAGCAGTAATGAATTATAAAGTAAACCGCTACAGAGTGAACCAATACGCAAAACATTAAATTGAACAATGCCAACACACACACACACACACACACACACACACAATTTCCAGTGCACACGCAGGTACATGTAGATAAATAAAATGGTAAGTATTTCTTTTTCTAAATTTCATTATGTTCCAAAGAACTCTTTAATTTCTAGTTTTTTAAGTTTAGATATTGTATTAAGTTCTTTTGATTAAGCAATTTGTATTTATCATTAGTTCATCTGTATTTTGTATAACAGACATTTTATAAGTTTTATTCTTAGTATTTCTAAGAATATTTCCTATATTGTCGTGACCTCCTCGACCAGCAAGGAGGACGCAACACTGGACTCTTCTTCGAGCAGTTTATTCAGGAACCTTGGACAATCTTCGAATACCGGGAGTCTACACCATATATGGGATGGTATGTGACTCAAACCACCTTATCAGTCTTAGCCATATATGGGATAGTACATGACTTAGAGCACATTCTCATGAGGGGGTGATGGGCAGAAACCAGCGCCACCCTCATGGCACTGCACAATGCAGCTCTCTACAATATATCACAGTGCTCTCTACCTTATACATGCAAAATAATATACCTTTAAAATCTCTTGATGTTTATTTCTACCACACATATTGTGTCTGATGACTATGCTATGAATCTGTGTATGTAGGCATATTTTTCTGTGTATATATTATTGGCCCATATATACTATGTAGCACAAATATATTAGTGTGTCACAATTACCTGTTTTTCATTTAATAGAAAATGTTTTAACTTGTCTTCCTTTGAGGAGTTATTAGTTTCCATTTGGCTTGTGTGTATGATATTTATTCTGCTCCATATCTAACAACATTTGTCTGTATGAACATATTCTAATTACTTGGAAAATAACTACCGAATATTCAAATGTATACATCCTAATTTTTAAAATAACTTCTTGCTTTTGTTCCAGAGGAAATTGAATGACTACATATTATTGTGTATCACACTTACCAAATTTCACTAATTTCAGCACTTTTCCTACTTTGTAGGTATATTAACTACCTATTCTTTGCAATGTGCTTGTTGATCATTTGTGGAAAAAGGTTCATAAAACAAGAGTTTTGATAATCTGTTTTTATTTAATCATCTAAAGTTATTGGAGTAAAATAATTAATTCAAATATTGCTGTGATCATGTAGTTATCTGTTGGTGAGAACATATAAAATTAACTAAACTAGTGAGAGATGGCAATGGCCAAAACACAACAAGCAAATAGTACCTCCTTCTATTTTTAATTATACTATTTGAAATTTATATATCAACCTGGTTGTGATTTTGAGAAAAAAATTATTCTACCTACTGAACAATAGGTTATATAGATTTTATCCTGAATGAACTTTGAAGTAGGTGATTCCTAATTAGAAACTCTGTAATTTTCAATGTCTTTGTCCTTTAATTATATTGCTTTGATATTTTAATTTCTGACTTTTAGGTAATCAAGCTATTCATGATGCAATGAATAGGACTGAAAGATTTCTTTTTCAATAAATAGAAATTTGCCTATCTCATTGACAACATTAGGTATGGGTATTCAATTCTGAATTTTTAAAACTTGAATATGACCTAATGTGAGTCCCTGACTTTTGTAATAAGAAGATAAGTAGATCATCTCTTATTTATACAAAGAAATCAGATCCTCGACAGGCTAACATGGTTG
>NW_004949104.1:2051788-2053416 GCF_000317375.1 Microtus ochrogaster
AGTTTCTTTATTAATTAACCAATGAAAGCAACACATGAAAGGACCTCCTACACCATACTGCAATCAGGGATGCATAGGATTTTAGTTGGCTTAAGTCATGTAACATCTCCCTTAGTAATTACCCATGTGATGGGGCAGAAGATAACACTGCTTTAGTACTTTGCCTGCATATTTATCATATAATGAAAAGTTACTACATGAAATTTGTTCATCTGAAACTTCAATCTTTTGTTTCCTAACTGGAACTATTTGCTGATTCAATTCTAAATTCAGATATTAACTCTCCGTTCTGCTGATCTTATATACAAAGCAGAGAATGCTGAAATATCTTTAGTAAGGTTAGAATTATAGTATGGTAGCATTAAAGACAACAAGAAGATTGATACAATGGCCCTGTCTGACAGCTCTGCTCCTATTAGCAGAAGGTCTTCGAGATGGCAGGATAATGCCCTGGGCAACTCACACTAGGACAGCATGGTCACAGCCTATGTCTGCTATTTCCTTTTAAAGTTAGCTTGCATCGTTAGCGGTTTCCAATCCGTTTCTGGGATATATCTAAGGCAATGATAGGGTTAGCATTTACCAGTGAGAGAAGAAAGTAATAGTACTAATGCAAGTGTCATTAAAAACAGAAAGTAGTAGCTAACAAATCTGGAACCTAACAATTACATCAAAATGAAACATTTCACAAAATGCATATATTTACACATTCTGAGTTGTATATTCATTTCTCACTTTTTAAAGATTCAAGCATTTCTTTCTAGATGTTATCAACTGTCCACAGTGTCAAGATTTTTCTGCGTCCATCAAGAAACACAACTAACAAAAGCCAGTTATTTCTTACTCCTATTTGTCTATTGTATTTTCTTTCTTTGGTGTTAAATCTCATACATTACACTTAAGTTTACGTTTCTGGTGGTAAATGGTCAGCTCTAAAATCATTTAAATAAAAAGCATTATACAGGCTCAATGAGTTATATTTTGCAACATATATGTATATACAAATGCATATGTTCATGGCATAAAAATTGATGTAACTAGAGGCCATGAATTTAAAGGAGAGCTGGGAGTTGCTTATGAAACAGTTTGAAGGGAGGAAAGAGGACAGGAAAATATAATTAATCAACAATCTCAAAATTAAACAACAACAATAAAAGAGAAAATGAACACAAAAACATTGTTTTAAACTTTAAGAGTTGTGGCAAATGCTATAAGTAGCAACCAAGAAAAATCTAAAGAATAATTAAAACCATAATGCCCTAACCTCCCCAAGTAACTTATTTTCAGTTTAATATGAATAATTAATGCATGGATTAATGCATGAATAGAATGTACACTTTGATTTTCCCCAGAAAAACCTAGTATAATAATACACAAAAAGACTTGCTATAATACAAACAGTAAAAACTATAATAGTACGAGAAGCCTAACTTACCTTTCTAACTGATTTTCATAAGTGTGCAAACTAATTTTTGACAAAGGGTTTATTATAGAAATGAAGATGATGCATATTTTATTTGATCTTCCTTACTCTTAAGACCCACCTGACATTCTTTTTTTTATCAGCAAAATATAAATTTATTTATTTACTTATTTATTGATTGATTTTATTGAGCTCTACATTTTTT
>NW_004949104.1:2054611-2083907 GCF_000317375.1 Microtus ochrogaster
AGGCTGTCATTTTGTCTTGTTGTCCATGTCCTTTGCTTTATAGAATCTTTTAAGTTTCAGGAGGTCCCATTTATTACTTGTTTCTCTCAGTGTCTGTGCAACCATAGTTGTATTTAGGAAGTGGTCTCCTGTGCCAAGGCATTCAAGTGTACTTCCCACTTTCTCTTCTATAAGGTTCAGTGTGGCTGGCTTTATGTTGAGGTCTTTGATCCATTTGGACTTGAGTTTTGTGCTGGGGATAGATATGGGTCTATTTTCATTCTTCTACTGTTAATATCCAGTTATACAAGCACCATTTGTTTAATATGTTTTTTTTTTCCATTTGATATTATTTGCTTCTTTCTCAAAAATCAGGTTTCCAAAGGTGGGTGGATTAATATCTGGGTCTTCTATTCGTTTCCATTGGTCCTCCTGTCTGTTCTTTTGCCAATGCCAGAACTGTATCTCTGCAGTAGAGTTTGAGGTCAGGATGCCTCCAGAAGTTCTTTTATTGTACAGGATTGTTTTGGCTATCCTGGGTTTTTTTGCTTTTCCGTATGAAGTTGAGTACTGTTCTTTCAAGGTCTGTGAAGAATTTTATTGGGCATTGCATTATATCTGTAGATTGTTTTTGGTAAGATTGCCATTTCTACGATATTAATTCTACATAACAAAGACCATGGGGGATCTTTCTACTTTATGGCGTCTTTTTCGATTTCTTTCTTCAAAGATTTAAAGTTCTTGTCATACAAGTCTTCCACTTGTTTGGTTAAAGTTATCTAAACTAACAAAATCAGAAATGAAAAGGGAAAAACAACAGACACAGAAAAAATGCAGAAAATCATGAGGTCATATTTTGAAAACTTGACATCTAATCTCAGTGTTTTTCAGTTTTGTTAACCTATCCTATCTATGGTCCATTTATTGAAAGACACTGCTATCTTATAATGAAGAGATTTTCAAATTGTGTCTGAATAGAAAGTTCAGTGTTTGGAGTCAATAGTCAGTCTTTGGCTTGGTAGAAAAACATCTGGTAGCTACAGATACCATTTCCTCAAAATTGCATTTTTCTCTGACGACATACTTTTATGTTTATTCCTTTAAACATGCAGCTTGCTATGAAAAGTTTTCTGAACTCTATTAATTATTTTTATCAATTCTCTAAAATATGTATCAAATATCATTAGAAAATGTAAATTTGTCATAAATTACTATGCCTTCCTAGCCCAAATCTTCTCAGTGCTTTTCAGGTAGAGTATGGTTTTAAAAATGGGCTGTGCTTTTTCTTCTGCATCCACAATAGCAATTCCAGGTGCATATGAAGATAAAGGTGACTAATTAGGTTGCTGCTTATTCTCAAGGAAATAATTAGGCATCATTAGGGCATTATTTTTTAAATTAGGGCTTGCTTTCATGTGGAATTTTTATAGTACTCTGTCTTTGTAGAGACAGTCTTGAAACTCATTCATTTGTTCAAAAAGAAAAATTAAATGTCATTATTAAGATCTACTTTTCTGAAAACATGGCCAAAAGCAATTTAATCCTAAATTTGTCAGCTTCACACAAAAGGCAATTTGAACATTAGCAATCAATCTCTCAAGGTGATTGCTATCTGCATTTAAAGGCGTGGATAGAAAGAAAAATATAGGAAATAATTGTCCTCACGACCACTATCAGTGAGAATTCCTACCGTGTACAAGTTTGTGGAAAAGTGAAGAGTCTAAGTTGTACATACTGGACCTGAGGAATTCTTCTGAAGCTCTGGTTGCTAGACTGTTTCAGACATGTGAAGTGCTTCATGACAAACACTCGCCCTAACTGGTCTGGGTTTTTATTTAAAAATATAGAAACTCCTTAAAGGGAGACCAAGTATGTGGAGATTTATAAGATGTGATTTGAGGATTTCCAATAAAGCTCTTTGTTTCCCCCAGGTAATCACATTGAATACAAAAGCAGCAGGAACTTCCATGTTGAATTCCTTTAATTTCTAATTCAATCGAAAATTTATTCAAAGACAAGACAATTTCTTCTTTCAGTTTAACCAGCTGTGCCTTGTATTTATTATCAATGGGAAAATGTGACTTTGTAAAATCTTTGGATGTCTTCATCTGTGTAAAGGGGCTCTTCAAGTATATTTCAGATTTGTTGTAAGGTTTAAATTAGTTAATACCAGTATAACGCTTAGAACATTGCATAACAGGAAATGGTGTGAACTCTTATTTTAGAATTAGGATTGCTATCATTATCACTGACTGCTCTGTTATAGATGGACTTCATTCACAATGAATGTTGTATATTAGTCGTCTTTGTGATGGTAAATATGGGGCTTCTAAGAGTTGACTGTGTCCTGAAGGTTGTTTCTCTTGAATGAGATTAAGACCTTAACAGAAACAGGCTCTGCACAACATTTAGCAGTCTGGCCCTTCCACCTTCCATCTCCCAACACTACTCTTTAGAGTACAGGGTTCTTTGTAGGCTATTGATCCTGCTAACATTCTGTCTTTTGCTCCCAGTCACCAGAACTGTGAATTTTTTTTTCCCCACATAAATTACTCACCCAAATATTTTGTTCTAAGGACATTTAAATGCATTAGCCCAATAGATACCTATTATGTACATAAATCTGAGTACATAAAATTAAGTGTACCACCTATGAGTTTAAAAAAATTTCAAAGAAGTTATTGCATCCTCACAACTAATGCTCATTTACAAATTGTTTATTCTTTTTAGCTTTATTCAAGATAATGAAATTACTTATCTTTTCACTTTGGGTAAGATACTGAAGGGAGCACCCACAGTTACTATGATACTAATCAGCATGCGGGTATTTGCCGGCACGTTCTGAGAGGTAAGTAGAAATTGGAAATGAAATTAGTGTTCTCTTCAGCATTTCAAAGGTAGTCGAGGAATGAATGGTGTAAGATAGAGGCAAAAGGAAGACAATCAAATTCTGTCTGGGTACATTACTGGCATTTGGCAGAAATATGACATCATCAGGAATTGTGCTGGGCAGCTAGGGACAAATAGCAAACTAATGCCAGTGGCAAGTGTGGCCTTATGTGGACCATTGCTAGCCAGCCTGGGGCTGGGGAAATCCCTCCATGAAATTAATGATGTATTGAAAAGTTATTGGAAGACAAAAAGAGGGCAGAAATCAAAGTTATTGATATGTGTAACTTCTGGTTTTCCATATGAGGTATGAGCTATCAAGAAAGACATGGGTGAATTAAGAAAATGGTAAAAAAAAAAAACTGGGGATTCAATGATCAAAAGAAAGAGAAAGTTATAGAATTTATCACTTCTTGGAGAACCCAAACATTATGATTTAAAATCGAAAACATATTTAAATAATGTCAACATATGAAATCTAAATAACCTTAAAGCACAAGTGAATCAAGTATGCCATTTGAGCTGTGTTTACTTGAGAGATCATGTTAATAAATGCACATTGAACTAAAGCTCCAATTGCATAGATTCTTAGCCCTGGACAAAGAGACTCATGTATACATTTCAGTGCCAAATGTACTAGAAGTCTGTCTGAAACAGTCTTGTGTTGCTTTTCCCTTTATACTGACAACATGATAATGAACTGTGTGTAGCCATCAATAAAGATGTGGTGATGGATGCTAAAACTTTGGCAAATCAAAAATTATGCATATCAGAAGAACCAACTGAGGCAGAGATAGTTAATCCAACTTTATTTCCCTAAACTTTGTTGTCAAGAGTTTTAGAAGTAATGGTTTGTTTTCTTCTTTGTTATTTATTTATTTACTTATTTGCTTATTTTGTGTCAAGGCCTTATGCCATAGCTCAGGTTGGCACATGGATCTATGTGTATGGCTGGCCTCAAACTTTCAATCATCCTTGCCCAACCTTTCTAAGGTTATTGACTCTGTGGGGCCTCCATACTGAACTCTCTGAGATCAGTCTTGGCCAGGTGAATAAACAAAGGGTTTTGCAGATGGACTTCATGAAGACATTACCCTGAAGTATATCATGTAATTCGATGACATTGTCCCATTCTTTCTCAACTCTCTACCTCCTTCTGGTTCTGTTAAATCCTTTAGAACAGTGATACTCAGTCTTTCTAATTTCCCAAGGAAAACTATTTTTGTTACAACTTCTAATTTTGCTACTGTTAGGAATTGAAATATAAATACCTGTGTTTTCTGATAGTGTTACATGATTACTGTGAAGTTTAGCCAAAAAAGGTGTTGTTTTAAACATAGTCTCAGTTGTTCAGCTTTACAGGTAATGACTCAAGACCCAGATGCAGGGGTGGAAAGTCTGCTAGGTCAGAGAGGCAGAGAAATTACCCAGTTGAACTTCTTCCTCTGCTGACATTCCAGAAAGGGACTTTTCTCATATGCAGTCTCAAATAAGACCCCTCCAAACTAGAAACAGGCTTTTCCAGTAAATAACATAATCTCAGGTTTCATAGTATGATCAAATATCCCACAACACAGAGGGGTTATGACCCACAGCCTGAAAACCACTCACTTCTGCTCCTACCCCATATATATTTTAGTAATATGTAAATATTTTATGAATCACACTACATGAGCATAATTTTATGTGTCTATTTAATTTTTGACATGCTGCCTTTCTGAGTCTACCTTGTTTGCTTAACCTGATGATCACAAATTGTATCATTTTTTTGTGTAAATAAGATTTAGTTCTTCTTATGGCTAAACAAAACTCCATAGCATGTATGTACTATGTTTTCTTCATCGATCTAGTGACTGACACCTAAACACATTTAACAACTGTGCTATTATCAGTAGTGATTTAGTAAACAAAGGTGTGCAATCATTTCTAGGATATATCGACTTTTGAGCACAAAGCCAAGAAGGGTGGTATAATCTATATTCTGGATAATCTATAATTATATTTTCAGGTTTCTTTCAAATTTCGGCACCAATTGTCACAGTGGTGGGACTAGTATTCATCTCCACAGCAAGACATAAAAGCAGTTGTTGCTTTATCTTCATAGACACTTGTGTTGATCTAACTATTTATGTATTTATTTTGTGCTCTCTTAAGGATATATACTCTCTATGGCGTGAAGCAAAAAGCCACTTTTAATTTTAATTTGAACTGTCATTTTAATTTGAATTTCCCTGATGACTAAGGATTTAAAATATTTCATATTCACTGAATATTTTCTTTCAGTTTTTTTAATCTTTTATTTTATTATGCCACTTATGAAGAATTTATTTATTTATTTAGATTTTGTTTGTATGAGTGTTTTGCCTGCTTGTAGGTATTTTTACTATGTATATGCCTGGAACTTATGGAAGTCAGAAGAACGTGCATATTTTCAGAAACTGGAGCTATAGGCGGCTATAAGTCACCATGTGGATACTGTCAAATGAATAAGGGTCCTCTGAAAGATGAATAAGTATTCTTAACCAAAAAGCCACTCCTCTAGACCCTTTATTTTCCAATTTATTAATTATAAATTTGGTATCATTTTTAAAGTTCTTTATGTACTCTAAATAATAATCCTCTGTGAGATACATAGCTAACAAGTATTTATTTACCCATTCTGTATTCTATAGGCATCACTTCTTAATTTTATCTTTCATTAGTGCTTTGAGAAATCTATACAACACATTTGGTACCATATTTTCAAGGTATGCTTTTAGCATCATTGTGAAAAAGACACAGGGTCTAATACTAATGAAAGAATAACTGAGGAACAGGATACATGTGCTGGTCAATTGAATTGAGTTCAAGCAGTCAAAAAGCAAAGATTTCCTTTTTCCTTGTCCTTTAAATAGGCGGGCACCAGAAGAGGTCAGTTTTAGCTTGAGGTTTCTGACTTCAAATGCTTTAGATTTGGGCTGGGTGTCTTCTACTTCAAATAATCAAATAAAAAAAAATCCTTCACAGGATTGTACATCTCATTTGGTTTTAGTTAATTATGTACATATGCATTCTAGTTGTCACTAAAGCATAGCTATCTCCCATTCTCCTATACCTCTCTAACCATTTGAAATCTTTGCCTAGTTCACTTGAGAGAATTTCACAGTGGAACATATACCTTGCATTTCACATGTCCCTGTTCTGAGGTCTCCCTCAAAGCCCACAAGTCATTATATATAAGCAACAAAATTGTGGAACCATGTTAATAACTAGAGTTAGCCTTGAGTTCTTTTTCTAAACAATTAAGAAAGAGACATAAAAAGAAAGAATGAATGAAAAAAGAGTTAAAAATGAAGTGAAGAGGAGAAAGAAAGAAAAAAGAAAGAAAGGAAAACAAGCTGAATTTTGGAAACGTTAGCAATAGGTATCTCTGTATAAAAAGTACGAGAATCCTTAGAATATTTACTTAATTCATTTATTTGTTTAATACATTGTGGATCATATACATTAAATATATGCATTTAAAATATACAATATAGGTATGTTTCAATATAACTAATGATCATAAATTATAGACACCAAATTATTCAGAATGAGTATTGAAAAACTCATACATTGCCATATCTCTTAATAATAATACATTTTTTTAAGATTCCTTTGTGATGTGATGTGTATGTATGTGTGTGTGTGTAGTGATTTTCAAATTGCAACTCAGTGCATTGGTTAATTTTCATGCAGCTCTCATCAACTATCCAACAGATAGCAATATAAAGGAGGATGGTTTTATTTTTATTATTGCTTGAAGTAATGTAGTCTATCCAGATGGGGAAGGCATGGCAGCAGGACTGTTAGTTAGTTGGTCGCATAGGTTCCAAGTCAGAATTTGGAGCCTGGGAAAGGAGTGGGCCTAGCTTATGAAACTTTAAAGACTGTTTTTCAGTAACATATTTCCTCCAGCAATAATTTACCTCTTATTCTCACATGACCTTCAAAACAGGGGTACTAGCTGAGAAGCAATCTCATGTTTACATTTGTGGTCCTATAGGGGAGATTCCAAATTTGAACTAAAATGATTAGTATTATTTCTAGGAAATTTGGAATTATTGGTGAGCTGTTTCCCATGTAAGATTTTCTTTCCACAATATCATTATAACTGTCTCAGCGATGATGTGATCTTATCTTTAATATTTAATTCTATTTATTGCTGTAGTATACCTATGATGTTGAGTAAGAAGTAGGATCAGACTATTTAGTATGTTTCATATTCAGTAAGATTTTCTGTCTTTAAAACCAACAACAGTTAAACCCCATAATTTTATTAATGTTGTCTTGGTTTTCTGTAAATCAAATCTCAGACCCATTCATGCAGGATTTTGAGAGTTATAAACATTGCATATACTACTCAAGCAATTAGGGGTAGTTGAAGTCTCTGTCTGTCCATCTCTGACTCTTGTTTATTAATTATTGTCCTTGGCTATTTACTAGTTGCTAGGCACTTGATTAGCTTTTGCACCCTGTGAATTTGCAAGTGTCTTGCTTGGTATTAGTTATAATATATTCTGTTTGCACACTTACATGACCCGGTTGTGCCATTTACCATGGCAAAAATTTATCGCTATTACAGCCACCAAGATATAAACATAGTCTTTCTTGGATATCACCTACTTAGCTCCTTGTCTCTAATGTGGTTTGGAGTGGTACTCAAAATAGAAGCTCCCTGTTAGATGGCATCTTCACTTATAATTAAATCTGTTATAACCAGCTGGACTATAAACAAGGCTATATGAAACGACAATATGTTTTAAATATGTTTCTCAAGGGGTTTCATGTAGCCAGTCTGCCTGCTGTCACTGGCCTATAGCCATGTCTGCTCTCCTCTCTGTCTAGTTTGATTATCTCATACCCAGCTAAAAGCCCCATGGCTCATTTTCTGCAGTGCTTCAAGCTTTTCCGCTTGTACTCTTGGTCTTCATTTCAATTCCATTCTCTGTTCTCCCCTTAAATAGATTTGAATAGCTTGTGGTCGTCCCCTGGCATCACCCTTCCTACTACCTACACAGATGTATCAGCCTCCTCTCTTAGAGCCACTATTGATTCTAATTCAAAGGTACTTTAATGTTTTTAGAATATGGAATTTGTATTTTGCATAAAACATCATAAAATGTATTTTTAGGTTTACAATAAAAGAAACAAATATTAGCAAAATACAGACAATAAGACAATTTAAAATTAATCTTCAATTATAACATAAAACTGCAATTTAATTTTATATACTGAAGCATAAAAATATGGCAAAATGCACCAACTGGATAAATCTATTGTGGAAAAATAAATGAATCAGATTTGCTATTCAAAATCCAGACTTTTCCATGAAGGGTAAACGAAAACAGCTTTCTGACTCTGGATCTTAGATATCATTAGTCCTAATAATGTTGGTGATTTCTTCTGGGAGTGTTTAATCAGTTTGTTGTGACATGGTACCAGCAACTCAATCCTATAAAACAATTGTGATTGATTACTGCTGTTCCATGTATTGGCCAGAAGGGAGCCTGAGAAAAACATACCCACAGCTTGCTTTTCAGAGTACAACTTCTGGAAATGGTGGCCTTTTGGAATTGGACTTCTTATAGTCTTATCAATATTATTAAAAATATTATAGCCTAAAGTCAATTTCATTATTTTTAAAAGATAAATATCATTTAGGATTGTGATCAATGTTAGGAATTACAGCATATTAACTAATTACAATGGCATATGGTGAGTACAAATCTTTTTCTTAAACCTTGACCTAGTTAAGTATTGACATCTTCTGACCTGAACACAGCAGGCATACTCAGAAGGCCACTTGCAGGTCTCTTAAAACCACCATGGCAAGGCAGAGGCTTTCCAAGTCAATAAACTGTGACCACTAAGGCTGAGATCAGCTATTTATAAATGATCAAGGATATTCAAAGTAGAATATGCATTTTCTAAATTTATTTTTCTCTCACTACAATTATAAATAACAAAGTAAATAAAACAAATGAGAGCGTAATTCTTGCTATCTCACATTTAATTTTATATTTTTTATGGCAAGGTACCAAGAAAGACAACTTAGAAGAGACTCAGTGTTTTTGGCTAGTGTAGGCTTATTCACCTTATGAAATAGTGGTAAGGGGATTCACCATGGCAGAAGGGCATTACAGAGAGAACAATTTATGTCATGTTGGCCAAAACCAAGAGAATATGAATTTATGCTATTACTCTTTTTCCATTTTCTCCTTTACTCTATATAGGTTCCTGGTCTACTGTGTCATGTGGTACACTTTCTTGGCAGTACTTCCTCTTTTATTTTTTTTATTTTTTTTTGTTTTTTGTTTTCTCTTTTCTTTTTTTTTTTTTTTAAGATTGTCTCTGTGAATGTCCTCCTAGAACCTCAAGGAAATATGCTTTAATAATGTACAAGGGATCTCTCAATCTGATTAAGCACACATTCAATATTAACCATTAAAAATATAGTTGTTAATTTAACTATCAAGCATATCTCATTCAATTACATTTAAAATTCAAATACAGGTAGGATGAATTCCCTCATAGTATATATAAATGCAAATGAATAGCCTTAAACACATATATATGAACAACAATACATGGATTCAGTATGATATATATATATGTGTGTGTGTGTGTGTATACTACATATATATTTTTGTGTGTAATTATAGAATTCAAGAGGAAGAGATTATGGATTTTAGAAGTTGGGAAGACACAGGAACAAATTGTTTTGTGGGTGTTAAAAATGGTGCAACTATAGTACTAATGAATGAAATTATTAAAAATATTAAAATTTTAAAAATATATAAAGGTTATATTTTAATAGACTGAAAATACAGTTGCTTCTTCCCCAAAGTAGTCTATTATTTCTCAAATGTTCTCAATCACATCTCCTCTGAGATGCAAGGAAAATTTACATAGCACTTAGACTTCATGGTCTCTTTTGCCCTGCAGCTTTCCTATACAAATATTCCAAATTTCTAGCATTTGGTACCTTCCTTGCTTCTTTACTTATCTTCATATTCACCCTTATTTTCACAGACTTTCCACTAAGGAACTGCAAGCAGATATTTCAACCTTGCCACATGTTGCCTTGAATATAAACAGTAGCTTAAAATTGGAGAAGGTTCCCTTACTCCAAAACTCCTATATTTAAAATGCCTTAAGGATCACAACCTGTAAACGACACCAAGGAGTATTACCAGCTTGGGCAGTAGAGTATATCCTAAAAAACATTTGTAAACTGCTGAAAGGCTTAGCATATTGAAAGAAACTGAAAGGCTTATACATACAGTGTGCCATGTTCTCTTCAAAGCAAGGTCTTCCAAATAACCTAAACCTAAATCCAGCCAATAACAGGTGTGATATATTCAGTTCCTAAAGGCCAACATTGTTTTCTAATCTTCTTAGTAGTACAAATCTCTTCAAAGGATGTAATTTTCCTGCCCAAATTTGCAAATGATTCTTTAGGAGATAATGTTAAAGTTTCGTGGCTACTTCTAGTCCGATTTTGTTTTTACATCTCACTATGAACATATCTAATCAAAGATGTGAACAAAGAACCAAATAAATAAAAACCATGCCACAGCCCAAATCCTGAATTTATAGAGAGGGCATTTATTTAGAGCAATTAGTTGCTGGGAGCCAGGTAGGCTAGTTTCAGATGAACAAATGGATGTTTGTCCAACAGGTCATTGAGAAGCAAAACCAGTGGTTATGGTCTCTCACTATGCGAGGACCGATAGACAACAAGACAACACAGAAAAATGCTGATACCAGGTAGTTTGCACGCACTCTCCTCTCTGATAATTCTCTTGGTCGTTTTTAGTGTCACTTGGTCAGTCATGGATCGGACAGATGTCATCATTCCATGAAATTGCATTGTATTCTCCAACATTTTACCCTAGTATCCTTTGGGAACTGATGTTTCTCAGGGTTTTGAATGATAATGTTGTTTTTGGAAATTCATTCCTACATTTATCATCTTTGTGTTTTGTGAGAACAGAATGTGTCTGGCTTGATATTTAGTCAAGCTAGCAAAATGCTGAGCTTTGTTTTTGTTTGTTTGTTTGAAAATTGTTTTGGTGTAAAATTTAATGTAAGAAACAAATATGTTTTCCCAAAGGTTAATATTGAAGGGTGGGAAATCATATGCTTATTTTATATTTAAATTAAAGATTCAGGCAAGTCACTTGCTCCTTTGCTGTTTTAGGACCAAATAACGCTTCAGTTTAGACCATGACAATTAGTTCCTCAGCTTTAAAATCTTCCTTCCACAAAGTCTAGGAATATGGACAAAATGGATACAAGTTACTGGCACGAAGTTATATGAACATCCCCCAGTCCAATGAACAATAGTCCCCATTCTATTGAATCCTGTGAGTTGTGCCTTCTCTGTCCATATTCTTGCCACCATACTGACCTTATAAATATTGCCATATTATCCATCAAATTCTTTTTAGAGAATTTTAACAGTTCTCCAAATTACCTTTTCCATTGTTCCCAAATTACTTCACAATTCAGTTACAAGGCATTATGAGTATCACCAGATATCCCAGCTATGACTCTACTGTTCTAATACAAATTTTCTTTACTTGTTTATTTATTTTCCACCATTGTGAGTAGTACCTGAAATTCATGTGCTTCAGAAGTTCCAGTCTAAAATCAGAGACTGCATGGTCAAGGATGCATTATAGTGCAGTTTACCGTGGTAGTAGGGTTGTGTGCCAGAGGAAATTGCTTATGGCATATAATAGGAAGTGCTACCCAGATACAAGATAAGGAATAAAATAAATCTTTCCATGTTATGATCCTATGAACCCAGTCCCACAATCTAAATACCACTTTCCATCTTTCACCACCTCCCAATAGTTATATTCCATTAAGAATTAATTGAAAGATGTTTCTATTGATTATCTCAGGTCCCTCAGGTTCCAATCACTTCTCAGTCCCTAACACATGATATAATATGATATATATATATATATATATATATATATATATGGATATATTTCACAAGTTAAAAGTGTTATTTATTTATTATATAAAACTAAACATTTTCAGCTTCCTATTAAAACAAAGCAGTACCAGAAAAAATATTCACTATTATTTAGGAGGAAAAGTCCCTTACTATCTTTTAAGATAGACATGCCACTTAAGATACTTATCTAGGCAAATTACATTTGGTCTGCCTACCTATTACAATTGAAGACATTTTGAATAAAAAAATCTACTGATACAAACATGGCACAATATTAAACTTTTTCTCTGAAACCTCTTTTTTCAAAGTGATCCAATGTAACTATATCAGTTAAAATATCACACATTACAATGTGATTGCAGAGAAGCCTAGACGGTTAAGAGCAACTATAGACAGAGACTGCTCAATTGATTCCTGACTGCCCAGACCCGAAATAATCAAATAAAAACTATATCCATTAAAATGCTTTCTTGTCTCTTAGCTTAAGATTTTTGTTAACTAATTTCTACATCTTAAATTAACCCATTTATATTATTCTATGTATTTCCATGAGGCTCGTGATTTGCTAGTAAGATACCAGTTTCTGGCTCCTTTGGCAGCTACGTGGCATCTCTCTGAGTCTGCCAGCGTTTTTCCTCTTTCTCTGCTTGAAATTCTTGCCTGGCTCTATTCTGCACGGCCAAAGACCAAAGCAGATTCTTTATTATCCACTGGTAATAAAACATATTTACAGCATACAGAGGGGAATTCTATATAAATTACCTCTATAATGTAGTAAATTAACTTCCAAATTCGATGAGAAGAGAAAAGAACATACACGGTTTGTGCTTAATTGGCATGAATGTTTTCACCTTACATGCCCTTTCTTTTTGTTTGGCTTACCTGGTTATACTGGTTCAAGGGAAAATTTCTTTCCCACAAGCAAGGTAGAAAATTTTTATATTTTTCAATTCAACTTTTTCCTTTTAAAAATTAATTTTACATACCAATCACAGTTCCTCCTCTCTCCCCTCTTCCTGTTCTTCCCACCTACCCTCTCCATTCCCACCCCTCCCGCCCTCCACAACTGTCCAAGCTTGAAGTCCATGCCTCAGGGAAGAGAAAGCCTCCTATGGGGAGTCAACAAAGACTGGCATATAGAGTTGAAGCAGGATCATGTCCCTTTCCATTGCATCAAGGCTGAGCAAGGTATCACACCATAGGGACTGGGCTCCAAAAAGCTAGTTTGGATATCAGGGATAAATCTTGATCCCATTGCCAGGATTCCCACAAACAGAGTAAGCCACACAACTGTCACCCACATTCAGGGGGCCTTGTTCAGTCCCATGCAAGCTTCCCAGGTATCGGTTCAGAGTTCATGAGCTCCCACTAGCGCCCTTTATTTGCCTATGTGGCTTTCCCCATCATGATCTTGACACCTTCTCCCGGAAACCCTCACCCCTGACTTACTCATATAATGCTTCCTATATCTTTTCAACTGGGCTCCAGGAGTTCTTCCCAGTGCTTAGCTATGAATCTCTGCATCTGCTCTCATCAGTTATTGGATAAAGATTCTATGTTGACAATTAGGGTAGGACCTAGAAAAGCTAGGTAATGAGGAGGACCCTAAGAGGGAAAGCATGGATCACCATAGGAAAGGGAAGTAGATAAGATCTCCTCAGTAAACTGCTGGTGGGAGTGGAGTGAGAGAAGAAGGGAGGGGATGAGAACAAGACTAAAAATTTCAACCACAAAAAAAAATCCATTAATAATTTCTATTAGATTGATATGTTAGCTCTTATATATAGACATTTTTATAGATGTATTGAAGGGAAGGAGGAATAAGAAATCTGATAGAGCCGATGCTAAATGGTATGAGTCTAGAAAATTAATATAAGGAGAATATAAGGTAAAGACAAAATATACTAGAAGAAGGAATGCTGGGTATATGCAGTTTAGAAGGTGGATTCCAGCCTTTTCCTCTTTAAAACTTTGAATGTTACATTTTCCAGAATGGTTGATTCTTGAGAGAGAGAGAGAGAGAGAGAGAGAGAGAGAGTAATCAAGCAAACAACTTGATGATGATGATTTGATCATTTATGCTTGCAGTATCCCCTGTTCATATTAAACCCATTGAAGTTAATTTGAAGAACATAGTACTACCAAAGTATAATAATTAAGCTATGACAGCTATTCTATTATGAAATATATTTAACAATTAATGTCATGAGTTAGATTAATTGCACATCATTAAAGTAGAACTGTCTTGAATTTCAGCAAACTCATTGTTAAACTTTGAAAGAGTTTTCTATTTATGTTTAGTTATATTTTATGCATTAAATGGAAAAATATTTTTAAAGTCAACTTTCTTATCAGTAATTCTTTTGTTTTCTAGTATTTTCATAAATCCTAAAGTTATACAAAGTATTCAGGACACAATATAATGTCATATGATGGAAATTACAGTTTGTGTCTTCTTAATACGTATGTTCATTGCAATGTCACTGAAGTTTGTGACTGTTTCATAGAAAGAGGAATAGCTAAGGGAGTTATTGGTAGCAGCATCTAGATAGGTCTAGATTAGAACATTTGGCTAAAATTCACATAGCCCTTGATTTGATTCCCAGCCTCAGAAAAGAGTGGAGAGGGCAATATGTGAGAGATTTAAAAAAAAAAAAAGAATAGAAATAAGGGAGAGGAATGGAGGGATATTAAATGATAATTTAAGTTTAGTTTAATATTCTTATCACCGAACATCATTCTAAAAAATATTAGTTTCAAAGTAAGCAAATTTGTATTGTCAGATTTAATTGAAATTTTAATTGATATTTTATTTCTTATATTCACTTGGACATTAAATTTCAATTTCAGAGCCAGCATTAAAAATGGTTCTTTACTTATTCAGAAACAATAAATATCTTTGATATATAAAATATGCATATACACATATATTATATACATATAATGTGTTTAATTGTCATATTCCGTCCTCTTGCCTAAGACATTTAGATGTAATAGTTAATGTTCCTGAAGGTTTTGAACCATGGAATTACTTCAGAGAAAAGTATTTGGCTCCTAAGATTATACTAATTCCTTTGTATCATACAATCCTATTGACGGATTCTATCTTAACTCCATATGTGATTTCAAGAAAATGTTTCAATAATACAAATAGAAAATGTCACCTACTAAACAAGTGGAGATGTACTATGCTGGTCAACACATGTTATGAAGCCAGCTGACCAGCATTCTACTGACTTTTTCCATATGGCACTATTCTTAAATACTTGTTTTTGGTAACCACAGTATATGTTTTCTGCATGCACTTGAACACGATTTTATATGGTTTATATGTTTAATGTCACTAGCCTTTGATTTATTCATTTTTTATTTCCAGGCTACCACAACAGATTAAAAGGTTTTGTGTCTAAATGCATTACACATCTTATTGCATTTACAAGACAATAAACTTTGATTATTTCCAAAAAATACGGCCAACAATTCTACTCACTCTTCCTTTCCATTTTCTAGTGGATTGAAGAGAAATGGTATGAATACCTTAATAGGAGTGGGAATGTAGAGCTTTTGGTACTATGAGGAAAGTCTATCTATCTATCTATGTGAATTTATATCTATGTATATTTAGAATTAGAAAAATAACTCATGAGTTTATTTTTCTTTCATTTTTCTTTTTTTTTTACATTTAGCTATTGAATGAAAGACAATATTCAGGGAACTCAGAATATTGTAATAGAAATATTTTTAATTTTAATATATATTAAAATAGGTGTAATATTGTAATAGAGATATATTACACCTATTTTTAATCTATATTTCCAATATATTTATACCAAATATATTTGAGTAAAAAATGCCATATGTTGATGTGAATTTATAATAATTTTGGACATTTTTCTGTTGTGTATTTCCAACACATATAAAACAGAAGATTAATTCTCGTGACACTGAGCCTGAGGAATAAGTACTGTGATAGGATCTCTGCCTCAGTTTTTTATGAGGATACATTTATAGTCCTTATGTAGATCATACACATAATATATTGAGCAAATCATTTTAACATGCATTTGATTTATACTGAAAGAAAGTTCCTACTACTATATTTTGCAATTTAAAACATGGCTGCAGGTGTCCCACTATGAGGAAATTTTTTAATGCATTTTCTAAACATAAGAAATGAGCAGTGGAGTTGGGAGGCTCCAGAATAATTCCAGATTTTGCTGAGGTATTGAAAATATAGTAGTTCTTATTTGTTAAATGCTGTTTTAAGAAAATGTTCCAAAAAATGCTGATGATAAATGGCATACGCTGGCATAATCTCTCTTACAAGGTAGTCACAGATGTGCTTAGGAAAGTCATAAATAGAAGGGTATTTTCTATTTGCCATTCATTTTACAAAGCAGAAGTATGGTAATCATAATGTTTCAATTGAGTGGATGATTTGTATGAGTGCAGAAACAGCTTGCTTCTTCCCTGTGAATCTAGCAGTTTCTAAGCTTTGATTGGTGGTGAAAGAAACCAGGGATAAATTGCCTATGCAGTCAGTGAGGCATGACATAAGTTTGGTAATTTCAACTTTTCCTTTCAATTCCATGAAAGAAATATTAGAAAGAAAATGTGTTAAAGATGCATGCCTAATGACATGTTGATTAACACAGTGCAGGACAAAAAAAAAGTGAAGAGGGTAAGAAATAGTTAAATAGTATTGGCTTAAGCCTATAAAAAGTCTTGAACAAAGATATTTTGTTAATCTCTCCAGCAAAATCTATTGTTATGTATAACATGCATGTGGAATAACTTGAGAGGGGCTGTATGCATGGGCCAAAGTCTGAGACCTCAACGATAAGTTAAATACTGAGTTCTATCAGTCCAGTGATGGACAGGAGTATTTAGAGTAAGTTATTATCAATTTTTTCAGCATTTGCCACTATCCTTACACCATTTGCACACACACACACACACACCACACACACAAAAACACATCCTCTAGCATGGACATTGTTCCATCGAGGGGATGAAAATTAAGGATTTCTGTTGAGTTCCATTTCTGTCTTTCCATGAGCAGTTTTGTGTTTTGGTGCTTTAGGAGCCATCCTTTCATGTGACGTGGATAATATTAAATACAGAGCAGAGCAACTATGATAGAGCTAAGAGGGTTGACTATGGAGGTTTGATGTGGACTAGCTATATTATCTGGTCGCTACTGTAGAGGTCAAATCCAAAAGTCCTGTGGGCATTTGTGTATACTCGCAATGTCCAGAAAGGGCCCATAGTTGGCAAGTAGTGACAATGACTCCAGACTAGTGATTCTAGGAAAGAATTGCGATAATTTATGAGTAAAAGATTAGTAAGATAAAATACTGAATGCTCAGACAAAGTATGAAACCAAAAAAAATGTCAAAAATACCACTGAGTTTATATTATGTTGGCCATCTACTGCTGGATATGAGTCCTGCCCTACAGTGTGGCTTGTATACCCAAGGAGACTCTGTAGGGAAAACAAAAAAACAAAAACTATATTCTCATTATTGGAATAGCTTTTAGCTTGGGGATGGAGGCTTGTGCCCACTTTCAACCCTTGCTGGCTCTGTGTATTCTTTTGTCGTCTCTTTGAGCTCACATGTGGGTCACTTCTTTTGTGACTAGATGACCTTGTTCCCTTGGTATCTTCCATGTTCATTGGCTCTTATAATCCTTCTGCTTTTCAGAGTTCTCTAAAACTTGAGAGGAGACAATTGATGGAGACATCCTACTTGGGCCTGAGTGACCCCAGGTCTCTCACTCTTCGTTCATAGTCCAGCTGTGGATTCCTTTATTTTTTTTCTCATCTCCAGCAAGTGGAAAACTTCTGTGATGGTGGCTCATGACCCATCTATAGGTACAGCAGAAAATTGTTCAGAGTCTTCCTATTACTACTTGTCCTTTTGAAGTACAGTAATATTTGTTTTTCTATTAGGTCTATCTAATCTCAGGTTCATGGCCACCCTGGCAGTGTTGGGCCTTAAATTTTGTCTGACTATTCACTGGTGTCTTCAGACATGTCTCTGCTGTAGCTAGTTTAGTGTTTACCTTTCTCCTTTGGTATCCAGTACCCTATCAGTAGGGGTGAATTCTCGAGATAGGAAACAGTTCATAGCTTTTTGGTTCTGTGAGTTTGGTAGGTATTGTCAAGAACAATAGGGCCTTACCGTTAGTTTGGGAGGGCAACCAAGAGGCTTGACAATAGCCTGGGTTGCTTGTAGTCTCCATTCATTTGTCCAGCTGGAGCTTTGTCTCTCCTGTTATTTGATGATAACCATTTTGATCACCTTCATATATGTATACACTTTGGAAAGCTATAGTTTACAAGTGTATTATATTTTTATATTACCCTTCATATGAACCATAGATTTATTTTTTCCTCCCTGTAGTCCTTACCTTAGCTCCATCATCTCTTTATTCCAATTGATCCTTTTATTCTAGCAACCCAGAGTTCATCCACTGCTATATATTATACTTCCTATTTCAGAAAAATCACTTCCTTCTATTTTAGTCTCTTAATCTAGCTAACCCCTTTGGTTGAAGATAAAAATTGTACTTACAGAAATTTGAATTAGTATTGGAAATAGTCAAATAAATGTATAAGCCTATGTATATATTCATTATAAAGTAAAAGTGAATTATTAAACTAAACATTTTAGCAATAAAATAGCATTGAAATGAAATCCACTCAGTTTTATGTCAGCAGGCAATAACTTAGAAGAGTTTTCATAAATAAGTTAGATTTCTTCAAGATAAGATATTAAAAATAATGAAAATATGATTAGTATATTTGTAAAATGGCTTAGGTTATCCAATATAGGCCACACTGATATATTAACGGGAAAAATGTTTTCAATACCGGAGAGAAATTTAAATAGAATTAATGTGACTTAAAGGCAAATTCAGATCACCAGACTGAGAATTTGTTCTAAGAAAAAAGTGATAACAATAAAAATCCAATTTTAAGAAACTAAAAATGACTTAAAAACATGTAAAATAATGTAAAAGACACTCAAAAGAGAAAACAAGGACCATGTGTGATTGAATCATGCTTTGACAGACTGTAGATTAATTGTATATCTAGCAGACAGTATCAAACATTAGGGAAAGGGCTCAAAGAGCTAGGGCAAATGACCAGCTGAGCTTGAATATATATATACATACAAATAAAGTGCCACACTAGGAATGACATGAAATATAGTAGGGGGAAGGACACAGAAGTGTGTCATAGCAGGACAGATAGGAGGACCAGAATGTACAAAAGAAGAAGGCTAAGCAGGCTCCTAACTATACTCCCTGATTTATATTTGGCCTAAATGGCATTGTGCTACTTTTCAGTAGCAATAGATAGTAGGTGAAAATCGAGACTTCTGAACGTAATCATGAGGAAAGTAAAAATCAGGGCAAGGAGAGAGTATTTATTATTTTCTGTAACCAAAAATGTCACCCAACCTTAAACTTACTAGATTTTCACACGGTTGATTTCAAGGAGGAAAGATTCATAAGAATATTTCATAGTGTGTAATTCATTCTAAGATTTTATAAAGAGGTAATGTTAAGATATTTTATAAAATCAAGTTAATGATTTGAAGTGTGATGTCCCACAGGCACAGAAGTTGGTAGCAGATACACACACACACACGAGAGAAGAGAGTCTTAGAGCGAGAGAAAGAGAGAGAGAGAGAGAGAGAGAGAGAGAGAGAGAGAGAGAGAGAGAGAGAGCACTAAAATCTGGGATACACATTCAGTTGAGAGAGAAGCAGTAAGTAACAGTTATTTAATAAATTAGTGAACATGAAATAGAAGACATCAAAAAAATCAAGTATCAAGCAAACACATAAACAACTTGAAGATCAAAATCAGAGTAATTAATTATACCAGCGAGAGAAAACAAAGACCATGCATAACAGCATCGCGCTCTGTCAGATTTTAGAATTCTTATGAACCTAGCAGATGCAAAGAAGCACAGGGGAAAGCAATCACAGTACTATGGCAAGTGAAGAGCTGAGCTAAAACTAAATATGCAAGTAAGCGGACTGGAAACTCACTATGCTAATCAAGTTTTCTGATGCCATGTGGCAATCCTCCTGCCTCTGCTTTCCAAGTGCTGGCATTACAGGTGAGAACGACTACCCTTGTCTCAACCAATTATTCTACCTAATAATCATTATATATCCACTTGCTGTTTAAAGTATCCTAAAGGAACTGTAGGAAACATTCTACAAGTGAATAAAAACATATAATTCATCATGTAGTAGACATTCTAAATAAAATTTAAGATGAAAATAGAGAATAAACTAATAAATAGAACATAGTACCCATGAGACAATGAGTGCTTCATCTAGACATCAAAGAGATAGAAAATGAAGAGTGTCATGGATGGCAAGGTAAGATTTAAAACAGAAATCTCCACTGGATAATCGTCAAATTTTTAACCCCAAAAACAGACAGTCGCCACAAGAATATTCATTAACTTTACCATTATTCTTTTGGGTTCCACAAAATTTCAGAAGATTTTCCACTGCTCTTACAAGATGCTTTTTAAAGAGATTGATACTGTCCTTGTAATTTGTAGTTTTCTTTGTTTTCAGTACTTTTCTTCATGGTTTATTAATATTCTGCTCTAGCTCCATGCATTTTAAGTTTATCCATTTGCCTCTGTCTTCCGAGTGTTGGGACTAAAGGCATGCACCACCACCACCCCATTCTAAGTTTATCGTGTGATATACTTACTATAGTTTAACAAGTAAAGGATTGCGTTAAAAGTATCTGTTAATGTCATCATTGCTTTAAGAATCATTTCAAAGCAACTTCCCCTAAAACATCCCAAGTGTTCCTCTTTGAGGGTTCACAGTAAGTTATTATTGCTGGTTATTTTTCTGCTGTTTTCCACATTAGATTGGAAGGGTTATCCCTTAGTTTTCTGAATATTTAACAAAATATAGCATTGTACTCTATTATAAATAGAAAATAAATTATTGTTGGTCAGAAAAGACAAGGAAAGAAACAATCTTTAAACATTAAAGAAAACACTGAAACAACTACCTGAGCTAATGGGAGCCCTCCGACTCAGGCCTGACAGTGGGGGAACCAGCATAAGACCAAACTAGGCCCTCTGAATGTTGTATGTATGGTTGGGGCAGACTCTGAGGCCCCTGGCAGTGAGACCAGGATTCATTCCTACTGCTTGTACTGTTTTTCTGAACCCATTCTGTTTGAAGGAATACCTTTCTCAGCCTAGACATAGTGGTGAGGGCCTTGGTTCTGCCTCAAAGAGATGTGCTAGACTTTGGTGACTTCCTGTGGGAAGCCTTACCCTCTCTGAGGAGTGGATGGGAAGTTGGGATAGGAGAGAAAGGTGGAGGGAGGAGGAGGAGGAGGGAAGAGAGGAGGAACTCAGATTGGTATGTAAAATGAGAAAAGATAGATTTTTTTAAGTAAATACATTTTAAAAAGCTTTATTGAAGATGGCAAAAAATGTTAAGTACACAGATTCAACATAGGAGACAAGAGGAAGTGAGTGCAAGGCTATATTCTTTACTCTTCTTGTCCTTGGTGGGGATGCTGCTTATTTCAGTGGTATTTGGAGCAGAATAACAGAGGTGCATTGGTGCAGTCCATTGGAGTCAGTGTCCTGAGCTCACAGCAGGGTTGAGAAGCAGAGTAAATTGACACAAATGGAAAACAAATATAAACACCATGTGCCCATATTAAACAATGGAAGTAACTCAACAGTGAAAGTAAAACAAAACAAACAAAACAAGAAATCCACTAATCATCCTAAAGTACTGTTTGAATACTTAGAGCAAAGCAGTATGCAAAACCACTGAATTTAACTAAGGATGTCTTTCCATATTTCTAGTTTTTGTGAGACATATGATTCTTATTATCTTCTCTTGCAAACAGTAGCACTTTTCTATGTTATATGAACAATCTTACTCTTAAATCTGGTGATATTCTTTTACCCGTAATTTGCCTTTAAAGATGATTTAAAAAAATCTAAAAATACATATACAGATTTATCCATGAATATTTCATTGTGGTATTTTAGCATTTTCTTGGACTGCCTTTGAATGAAAAACAGTCTACCTGAGGTTACAACAGATTTAGATTACAGATTGCTTAATATTTTTAAAGTACATGGCAATTTCCTATCCTTTCCTTTTGCAATAATTTGCAGTCTCTCTAAAAGATAATTTATAGATATTATTTATACTACTTTCACTGTGTTTCAAAGCTGCGTTTTGAAACACGTTACACAAATATTGAAAAACAAAATCCTTGTTCTTCTGAATATATTAGTTTTATTAGCAGTAGCTATTACTTGCAACGTATCACATGCATTCTTTTTATAAAAGTTCAAGAGCAGGAATAAATCAATCGTAATTTACTTGACGAAATTAGCCAATTTGACCATACTTATGGAACAACTCCATAGAGTAATTACAGGCACATGATTCAGACAAACAGGGTTTATATTGTGATGTTGACATTAACTAAATTTCTACGAGCTGTGTAAGTCAATGAGAATCAACTTCCTCATCTATAATACAGGGATAGAAAGAATAGCAAAATTCATTGCAAGATTAAATTGCATATAAAGTTTGGGTATGTCAGATTACATTTTACACAATTGGTAACAGCAATCATTCTTAGCCCATATATCCATCTGAAATCTTGACACCTTGTTATTCATTTTTAAAATGAAGTAAAATTGATACTTAGTTTTCTCAAATGGTTTAAAAGTGGTGATGCAATCCCTTTTTGTGGGATCGTACTCCAGATGCCCAAAGTTGGAGCTTGACTATCTTTAATAAAAAGGAGGACAAGTCATATTGTGAGTGCATTTTGGGATGTCTTATAAGAAAATAACAAAAATAGAAAAGCTCCTAATATCTGAATTGTGCAAGTCAATCTAAAGGAAAATATACAATACATAGAAAACTTAGTAACTCTTGAGATAGCTGATGGTAGAAGGGGTTGTATTTGTTTTGAAATCCCTGAGATTTGTAAAAGCCTCAAGAGCATATAGTGGGTGCTTTTCCTTTTTCTCTCTGTGGTTCCCATTTTGACAAGTTACTGGGAGATAATCAACCATGGCTGAAATAGTGACTATTTCTTATGAAAAATAAATGATAGAGCATAATATCACCCACTGTATGATGTCATATAATAGAATAAAACTGAGTGCCAGTGAAAGAAATAAAAAAAAAATGCTGAACTGGATTTCATGTTCACAATGTTTCCTGATTTTTCCTCTTGTAAAGTTCCTTCTTCCTGGTAGACTTTATGGGAGATTAGGATGTAGATAAACTGATTATTCAGTGCACAGTTCTTCAGTTCGTGCACAGAGATGTCAGGATTCCTAGTGCACACCTGCCAAGCCAGCTCTTGGAAGAAGCAGGATGGTTTCTGTATGACAGAAGCAAGTCTAATGAGAACACCAAGGTCCCATTCAGCCAGGGTTGCATAAAAAGGACTTGTTTTTAAAAATAAAGCATACAAGAGCAACAAAAGGAGTACAGATGAGTTACTGCACCAATGATGAACTGTAAAAGGTATAGAGAACTTGCTTTGGAGTCTATGCTGATATGTATGTGTTATGGAGTGATGAGTAAAGGTGCTTCATAGATCAAATGAATATGCCAGAGTATGAGAGGGGGAAGAGCTGACACTCCTCCTATGTGTGATCTTCTAGAGCATTATAACCTCTGCAAAAGAAAAATCCGTTTCCCATTTTTTTTCAATTTTGAATTATTTCTTTTCTTTCTTTCTTTCTTTCTTTCTTTCTTTCTTTCTTTCTTTCTTTCTTTCTTTTTTCTTTTTATTTAGTCTTTTCTCATACAATAGAACAGACTGGAGCCTTCTGTCTGTCCACTCCTCTCCTTTCCCCACCAGCCTTTCTTCTCTCCCAGATCTACTACTTTTTCTTTTCACTTCTGGAAAGAGCAGGCGTCCGAGGGATGTCAACCAAGTATGCTCTAATGCCTGACGCTGCTTCTGGATTCCTCTCATGCATGCTTATATTTTCCACTTGTATCTCTTTGTATGCTTAAACTTAGAATCCAACCTGTAGTTTCAGTGTATATCTTTCTACCTAGGGGACCTCTTTGCAATATATCAAATACCAGCCAGCCTCTACTCCCAGGCATATGAGTACAAAACAAACTGGCCTCTAAGTCTGGTTGCCCAACCTTTCAGTTGCATCCAATGATAGTTTATGTAACGGCAAATTGTTTTCCATAAGCAGTTGTGTTTAGATCCCAGATCTAAAGAGAAAGCAATTGCTGTTGTTTTAAGCCATTAGGTTTGAGTGATTTAATTAGATTGTAATAGACAAGCAGCTCAGTGTATATAGTGTAAAAATTGATAAATATTAGTGGTTATTCTTGAGAAAGAATTAGATTTTTACTTCAGTGTGATCTGACTTCACTTATTTTAAACCCTATTCTAATACCAGTTTTCATGGTGTCTTTGAACCACATTTATTGAGTTCCAATTTGCTCTATTTTCATATATAATATCATTGGCTATATTGATCCAGATGTTAGTATTTCCTAGTCAAAAGGGAGAGAAAAAATTAAATAAATTAGCTAATGACAGTATAAAGCCTACAGTTCTCCATAATGGCAATGAAAAATCTATTGATATCAATTTAAAGAGGGGGAAAATATACAAAAGTCATAAAATGTTTTTTAAACAAATAGACTGGGTTTCATTAGAGAATTTCCATCATTATTAAACACATTTGCCTGGAAATTAAGCTTAATATTTTCTACATAATAATCACAGAAGATACAGTAAATAAAACAAATTTGCCACAGGCTAAAGTTTGAATAATAAAAGTTTCTTCTAAAAGGCACTTTGTATTTCAACTCAGTTAAGCCTCTCACAAAGAAATAAAATAACCCATCAAAATTGGGGCTCTTGCTTAGTTTACTTGGGTTCGGTCAATGTTTAAGGAAAAACGTCTCAGCTCTGAGCCTATTTGTTAGTATTTATCTTAAGATTCCTTCAAACCCAACAGTCTGTGATTTTTCAGTCCTATTACTTGTATTGCCTTTTCTTTCTGCCTTCTCCGTTCAATTAATTTAAGAGAAAATTGTTGCTATTTGCTTTCTCCACAAAATAATTTCATAAGTTCTGAAGTTTCAGATGTATTGTACTAGTACAACAATTACTTGGGGCAAATTTTAGCAATCAGCCTCAGACCCCCTCTGTGATATGGCTTTCAATGCTTTCCCCTGCTTTTATAATTCTCTGAATTTTAGTTTTTCTTTCCCATTTTGCAATTGTTTGCACATTCTATAGACCTGTGATGCCTAAATGCTCTTGGGAACCAACATTTCTGATTACTTTGCTGCTGCATTAAAAAAAGTGTATGTGCTTTCTCTTGAAACATTGAATTGACTTTTCTTTCATTCTGCTTGATATGAATGAAGTGTGGTTATTTCTTTTCAGTCATTAGTGATATTGCTTACTTCTTGATAGTTCTCTTTGGTTTACCCTCTCACACAAATTCCTTTCTACCTAATTTTAAGAAAAAAAAATATTTGTTGGGAACAGTAAGACCCTAGATCCTGAATTTCTTGTAATCCCCTGATCTGAATGCCCACAGCTGCTCTGAGCATGAGACCTTCAGGAGCCTTCAGGAGTTCCTGATGGCAGGAGAGTGGTTTCTGGTGCATTTGGCTGGGGCGTGGCTATCTCTATATAATCTGCCCCTGAACACAATAAAGGAGCATTCTTGGGGAATTCAAGGATGACCCGCCTCGCTGTCTCTCTGTCTGTGTGTGTCTTTGTATTTTAATCTCCAGCCCCTTGCCCTAAGCTCACGAACTGGGTGTCAGTGCACAAAGCACTAACACGAGGGGTGGAGGGCGTAGTGCGCTGCATTTGGAGGTCTCCACTGAGATATCGGAAAATATTGGTTACTAGTTGAGGATTACAGTATTTAATATTTTCTTTTTTATTTTTGGAAAAGAGTTATGTTACTCTTATTTGCACAATATCTCCAGAATTTCTTTTTTAATTTGTTTTGCAGAACAGGTGCTTTTGAGTTTCTAAAGTATTTTTATGAGCTTTTATTTTATATGAGTGAGTATTTTATTTACTTTAAGCTTATGAAAATCAATTGAAATATATCTGCCCCAGCATGAATGGGACCTACCAAGATTTAATCCAGACGGAGACCAGTAACGAAAGGGGCATGAAAATAAGTCCCATCTCTAAACCAGAATCCACCTCCAACTAATAATAACCCACAAAGAAAAAAAATATTATTTTCCTGTGGAATCTCACTGGATTCACAAGGCATTCTTAAGGCCAGGTCCCATGCTCAGCTGTAAATGACCAACTCAAATTGTGTCTTTGGAGAGTTTCTCTCTTCTCTCTTCTCTCTCTCTCTCTCTCTCTCTCTCTCTCTCTCTCTCTTCCTCTCTCTCTCTCTCTCATCTCTTTCTCTCTCTCCTTTTATCCCCCTCAAGATGCTTGTCTGGGTTCTTTAAAATGTTTTTAATCTTAAAGTTGTTTATATATTATGTTTTCCAGTTTGTGTTTTTATAGGATTTCCATGTGTGCAAATATGTTTGCGTATGTACATTGCTACATGTCTTGTATGCTTTTTCTTTAACTCTCCATTTTCTGTTTGATTGTTTTTATTTATGTTATTGCCTATATTTTTCTTTTGTTTTGATTCCTGTTTGTTTTCTAATGAGACAAAACAAGAAAATAATGATGTGGATTTTGGTAGGTGTGGAGGTCAGCAGGATGTACAAGGGGTTGGTAGATGAAAAAAAACATAATTAGAATATGTTTTATAAAACCAGTTCTCAATGATAAATAATAATGTTTATGGATGAGCAGAAAGGGGGGAATAGAGCTGACCCTGAGATTTTGCTCGGGACACGAAGCTTCTGTGTGTTTTTTATCTCTTTTCCCCTCATCATTCTATGTAATTATTCTTTCTCATTTTATATTACACACTGGACTAGCAACTGCTTTAGGGGAAATATTTTCTTGATGCAACAAACAATCAGCCTCCACCAACAGGTACGCAGTCCAATATGGTCAGCTATATCCACGTAAAACCTGACAAAGCTTACAAAGGAATTCTAGACATAAAAGAAGAGAATTAAGTATGGCTTAAGACAGTGGTTCCGTTAAGAGAGGTTTTACTGATTCAGCAGTAGCAGAAACAAACAAACAAAACAAACAAACAAAACAAACAAACAAACAAAACAAACAAACAAACAAACCAAAACAAACAAAAAAATGTGTGGTTTTGAAATGGCAGCTCCTGGGCAGAGTTGCCAATACAAACTCTGGCTCATTCAGGAGACCAAGCATTTAAATGGGTTCTGTGAGCAGAGTGCTACAACTTGTTTAATGGCAACATAGACCTGCTGTATGCCTGAAAATAGAGAAATGTGCATGCCTCTCAGAGACAATGAACATGTCTCTGTCATGTTGGACTGGGTGGAGCCAAAAGGCAAAGCAGCCTTAGTTGCTGCTTAGCATTTTAAGAAGTGCTCCTGAACAGAAAAGGATTTCATATACACAATAGGACATATTCAGACATAAAACACCTCTAAACGAGACATAGTTTGTTTAAAATATGTACGTAGGCTTGAGAGAGAGATGAAAAAGAGTAAAGAGAGTAAATATAATATATAAGAGTACAGACAATCATGGATTAAAAAAGCAAAGATTATAAAATAAATACTAAACTTGTATAAAAAGTAATAAAGTTAGAAAAATGAGCACAAAAAGATGCAATATACACAAAGAGACTGGATTGTTTTATTTGAATTTTTTTGACTGTGCAGTAGCTAAGTACAGAGAACCCCTTGTATGGGGTGCTAAGCTAAATCAAAATAGATGTTTTAAAGGCATCATGACTTCAGAATTTTGGCTTAGGATTTGTTGCTTTGGAAAAGAGGTTCTTCTTCTTCTTTTTTTTTTTTCCACAGATGATGAAAACCTGTGGAATCCTTCCAGACTAATGTGGTTTGATGGACCAAGGTTCCCCAAAAGATTGCCACAAACACTTCTACAAATTACTTAGCCCAACAAAAGCATGAAGCAGTTTAGAGAGAACTATGCCCAAATTCCCTAAATAATAATTTATAAATATTTGTTTACATTTAAAGGGGGATATGCTATAGAGATTTGCATTGGTATGGATCTTAGTCTACTGATAGAAATTTAAGATCAATTTTGTTATATGTGTATTTCTGCTCTTGATTAAGGTATTGTGATTATGCAGCTTCTTTAAAAATGTAATGTATAATTAAGAAATACAGATTAATAGATCTATAAGAGTCAAGTAGATATGTCAGGTTTCCTAGATGTACAGATATATATTTTAGATCGATAGTTAAAATCTGACTTTTAAAAGACTAACAGACTATGTCATTTAAAATGTTTTAAAAACTTAGGACTTCTCATAACAATGAGACATATCTGCTGCTGGCATCAAAAAGTACTTCAAGAGAAAGATAGGCATTGAAGAGGCTCCTCATGGAGTTTGCTAGCCATTTGGGCAAGAAACTGCTCTTGCCTGGACTGATTGATTGTATGCTGTATAAGCTGGACATGCAGGACCCACAGAGAAATAACTGCTGAATTTGTCTAAAGGTGAGATGGTCCTTCAGGGTTCCAACTTCATGAAAGATCTACCATACATGCTGCAGGTCACAGAAGATACCTGTTCTGTTATATGTAATTTTACTATGTTAAAGTTAAAACCTTCCTTTTTATTTAAACAGAAAAGGGAAAATTGTGTGTCAAGTTCTTCTCTCTATATGTTGCTTTTATTGGTTAATGAATAAAGAAATTTGGCCAGTGATAAAGTAGAATATAGCTAGGCAGGGAAAACTAAACTGAATGCTGGGAGAAAGAAAACAGGGTAAGAAGAAGCCATGTAGCCCTGCCAGAGACAGAGACACTGGATGGAAACTTGCCAGTAAGCCACAGCCATGTGGAGATAAACAGATGAATAGAAATGAGTTAAATTAATATGTAAGAGCTAGCCAATAAAAAGCTAGAGCTAATGGGCCAAGCAGTGATATAATTAATACAGCTTCTGTGTGGTTATTTTGGGAGTCTGTATGGCTGGGAAATAAATGGGCAGCCTCCCCCAACACATAAGATTACTTTGTAAGCCAAGTCTTTGTTGTAATAAGAGAGCGGGGCTGTGTCCCCAGCACCCAGCGGCCCACATGGCTATCTTAGTTTATGCCCTGAAATAATTACATGGAAACTGTATTCTTTTAAACAATGCTTGGCCCATTAGTTCCAGCCTCTTATTGGATAGCTCTTTCATATTGATCTAACCCATTTCTATTATTCTGTGTAGCCCACAAGCTGGCTTACCAGGAATGATCTTAACCTGCATCTGCCTGGAGTGGGAGAATC
>NW_004949104.1:2084007-2085984 GCF_000317375.1 Microtus ochrogaster
TAGAAATGAGTTAAATTAATATGTAAGAGCTAGCCAATAAAAAGCTAGAGCTAATGGGCCAAGCAGTGATATAATTAATACAGCTGCTGTGTGGTTATTTTGGGAGTCTGTGTGGCTCGGAAATAAATAGGCAGCCTCCCCCAACACATAAGATTACTTTGTAAGCCAAGTCTTTGTTGTAATAAGAGAGCGGGGCTGTGTCCCCAGCACCCAGCTGCACACATGGCTAGCTTAGTTTATGCCCTGAAATAATTACACGGAAACTGTATTCTTTTAAACAATGCTTGGCCCATTAGTTCCAACCTCTTATTGGCTAGCTCTTACATATTGATCTAACCCATTTCTATTATTCTGTGTAGCCCACAAGCTGGCTTACCAGGAATGATCTTAACCTGCATCTGCCTGGAGTGGGAGAATCATCGCGACCCCCTAACTCAGCTTCTTTCTCCCAGCATTCCGTTCTGTTTATTCCTCCCACCTATGTTTTAACCTATGAGGGCCAAGCAGTTTCTTTATTGCCCAACCAATGAAATCAACAGATTGATATATGACACTCCCACATCAAGTCTTAATTCTTTCTTCTTCTCATATGTCATGTCCACATGTGTGCATGTTTGTGTGCTTCTCTGTGTAAGATTATATAAGAAAACATTGACTAATGCAGAATTAACTTAGGATTCCAAGTCTGTATTTGTACATTGTATTTCTTTAAATATGTGATACATTCCAAACCTTGCTTAACAGCATATCCAAGAATTAATATTGAATGCTTCCTATGCATGAGCAAGTTGATGCAATAATCCAGCCATTATGAAGAAAGCAGTCATTTTTGCTTGCATAGCCTTATTGACTCAGGAAGACACATAGTTGTAATGATTGTTAAGTATTATAAGAGCGAAATTTAGCAAATGGACTAAAATAGAGATAGAAGTTGGGATCTGTAACTACCCCTAATTACTTCAGAATTATAGGGAAGAAATAAACACAAAATTATAGATTATAGTATATAAAAAAGTCATTAAAATTAACCATAAGAAAGCTTGATGATCTTAAGATTTGATTAAAATCTAACCATGACATGAGGACTTATCAATTCAGACTCCATTCTAAGAAAGCAAATGTTGTGGGTAAAGCAGAAGTGCAGGAAAGAGAACACAGAATATAAGTCCCCTGTATTAAGTAAAGAGATAAGTAAAAAAAAAGTTCAGAGGAAAGCCCAGTCAAGAGACCTTCTTTTGGAAACAAATCATTTTAAACCATGTTTGAGATGCAAAAAGGCAGAAATGAAATATATTTCAAAAGAAACTTATGTTAATAGGCTGGGTAAATAATTTCCAAAATGTATTAGTTCATATATGTTCATAGTGAAGGAAGTGTTAAGGAGATTCAAAAGAAAAAGTTTCTAGATAGTCGAATGTTTTCTATACATTATAGAAAGTTTCTATATATTTTACAGATGCTCTTTGGTGTTAGAGAGGCAGAACTACTCCACACTTCAAGAATTCTGTTATTTGAGGGTGGAGTTTAGATTAATTTTAGTCATGTTTGACAAGCATGTATCATTGTTAAAGGACGACTTTTATTTTTGTGTTGATGCTGTTGCTTTGCTTATTGCCTACAATCTGTTCCACCTTCTACTAATTGTCATTAACTTCCGACTTCTACATTAAGTCTTTTCAGTTTTCTTTGACCAGTGGTTCTCAACCGTCCTAATGCTGTGTCCCTTTAATATAATTACTTGTGTTGTATTGATCCCCAAGCATAAAATTATTTTCATTGCTACTTTATAACTTATTTTTGTTATGGATATGAATTGTAATGTAAGTATCTGTGTGTTTTTCTATGGCCTTAGGATGACCTCTGTGAAAGGTTTGGTTAACTTCCTATGGGGTAGAAACCCACAGGTTAAAAACCCTGACCTAGCCGGGCGATGGTGGCGCACGCCTTTAATCCCAGCACTCGGGAGGCAGAGGCAGG
>NW_004949104.1:2086618-2092403 GCF_000317375.1 Microtus ochrogaster
AATAGATATTATACTTATATAAAACAATATATATAATATTCATATATTTATCCAGACTGAAAGAGTCCTATTCAGTATCTACTTTTGTACTTTTCCTATAGTATATTCAATTTTTACTATAAATAGATCTTGTCTTTGACTTATAAACTGTAACAATCATTACTTTGTGCTGACATAATTTGTATAACATATGCAGAGATTTGGTTAAATGTTTAATGATTGAACCGAATTTACCTGATAAGTTCTGTATGATTTAGTGGCAGGAAAGAGTTTTCTCATTGCTTTTGAGGCCTTTTGGGTGGGGAAGGGGGAGCAAGTTGCTGATGTCATGATAAATTTCAAAATTTTATTCTCAACATGAGAGATAAAAATGACTAATTTTCATAAATACTTTTCATTAGTAAATGATTGCAAAGTGCTTTTCAAGTACAAAATACTATATTGCATGTTGTGAAATAATACTCAGGATAATTGAAGTGGCATTCAATTACCTAGGGCACTGCAAAACAAAGTGATATTGGAGGTTAAGACACCATCTTAAATCTCCATATTTCCTTTGAAACAGCATTTGAGTAACCAGCCATTTTATAGTTTTTAAATACACATACTTATACTTATCTATTTTATGCATTTATAGCTGCTCATTAATTTAGACTGTGAATAATCTATTCAGTTTAGAGCCACATAGAATTAAACTCCTTTCTTTAATAGTAAAAGCATTTTTATCTTTCCTAGAATAAAAAAAAAATGCCAGTCAAATAACTTTCTTCTATGAGTACTCAGTGCATTAAAATTAGATGAAATTTTATATTTATATTATTTTCATATTACACAGACCATGTTAATCTGAATTTAACTCAATAAATCAAAAGCTATTGTCAAAAATAAACAAATAATCCATACCGAGAGAACACTTTATTTTCTTGAAAAAATAACAAATAGAATAATTTTAGGACCTTACTGTGTGAAAATTTTAGACTAGGAGAGTAAATGTGCAATCATAGTTCTAAAAATATTTTGAAAATTAAATTTCCCTGAATGAATTATATTTGTATTGTACCATTGTTATTCTCAGTTTCACAAAGAAATACTTAATTTACTTTAAAAGGTACATAAGTCTTGTATAAAAGTTTTCACAAATGCACTGCATAGAAAATAAACCTATATTTTAATTGTTACTGAATAGAATAATATTACCAAATCTGATACTATACTTAACTCCTAACTTTCATAGATAATTTAATCAGAAAAAAATCTTTGACTTAATACTTCATCTACAAGGAATGCTTTTCTGTTTTTACTATTATTTTATTTTTATATCATTTTTAAGCAAATTATGTAATTACAATATTTTTTCCATTTATTCCTCCCATATCATCCCATATACTGCTCCCTGATTTTTGTCATGTTCAAGACTCTCTCTCTCTCTCTCTCTGTCTCTCTCTCTCTCACACACACACAGAACACAGACACAGACACACACACACACACACACACACACACACCATACATGCTCACATCTACTTCCTAAATATAACCTATTCAGTCTACATAAGAATGCTTGTACATATGTTTAGAAGTCTCACCACTTGGAACTGTACAATCATTTAGTGTGATCTTCCTTGGCAAGGACCACCTCTCCTGCTCCCAGCTTTATTCAGGTGTCTATAGTACTTTCTGTAGTGTTGATTGAGGCTCCAAGAACTTTTTGGAATAATCATTGTTTGGGAAATTCTAAAGTTGGAGGTCCCTGTGGTTATATTGTTTTCCTATACATAAGTTGTTATATTTTTCTCTACTTTGTGAATGGTGTACATTTTAGTGAATTCTCTCTGATGACATTTGCTCAGTGTGTGTTTCTGTACTTCCAGAACTATATATAATAAGTCAGACATATTTGTTTACATAGTTTCTTCAATCTCCAGAGCACTAGATAAAGAAAACAAAAAGTAAAGGAGTAATGCATTTACATGAATTTAAACTGATTTGGTTTAAATAGCAAATAATCTCAGGAAAAAAAAAACTTGCCTAATGTTTTTTCTCATGCAACTTGGAATATTTATCCATCTAATGCTGTTTTTATAAAAGACTTAAAATATAATGTTTTTATCTGACAGGAGTTTCTTATAAAAAGTTTATTATTTTAACATCTCTTGTCTCCAAATTTAGCCAAAAAAATACACATTTAGTTTATTTAGAAATCAGTCTTTCATGCTTTCAGGACTCACAGTTACTTTTGAAAAATTGCATGTTTGACTACTGAAAATAGTAGCAGTCTTCCTGTATAAATGACATTTAAAAAATACTGTGTTCTCCTTCCTTCATAATTGTACTTTAATATTCATCATGTCTCTTTATTGTTTGCCTCTTTGAATATCTGCTGTCATATTGTTGACTCACAATATGCTTCTATTGTCTGAATATTTAATGCTACTTATGCTTTGAGAGTATCTCTACATTTTCTGTATTTTTGATTAATGTATATGCTTAACTCATGCCAGATATTTGCAGAGAAAGACTTTTACCGTTATTGAAAGCATTATCTGCTTTAGAAGAATTTATGGTATCTCACTTTATACAGATTATTCCATGCTTACTTTCAAATTATGGTAAATTAAAAGTTTTTCTTTCTCTTTACTCATTCTTAGGAACATGTTTCAATACATATATACTTTAGTGTCATGATTTAGTAAATCAAAGCCAAAATATAGTTTTATTATCATACTTTTTATTATCTAAATTTTCATATTTGTTGAAGAATTTTATGTGTAATGCTATATGCTAAAATATGATTGTTTTACATATAAATACTTTTATTTTGTAAGACATAGTCACTGACAAAACACTATGTTAATGAAAACCTAAGGCTTTATATAAAAGTGAGCTATTTTAGGAAATTAATGAAAGCATTTATTTTCTTAATGTTGATATATACATATTTTGATAAATTGAAGGCATTGACTCATATGTCTAAATGGATAATAAGCTTGAAAATTTGTTCTCTAATAAGTTGAAGTTAGAACACATTTTTATGGAATGTATACCACTCAATATATAATTATGGGTAAGGTAAAATAAATTGCAAATCCATATATATTCAGTTAATTTTTCATTGAATATAATATTTAACACTGATTTTATTAAAACTAAAATTTAAAATATTTACCTGACAAATAAAAATGGAATCCAAGATTTGATTGTGTAACATTTTCTAGTAACAACCTTTGAGGACTGAAATACAATGAACTATCTTGATATCCTTCACTTTGCCAAAAAGGCCTTCTACTTTTTTAAAGTTCATTGCATTTGTGAGTTTATTTCATTTCAGAGGATACACGTACCACAGCATGCATGTGGACATCTTCGAAGAACTTGTAAGGATTGGTTTATCTTCCCACCAGGAAGGATGGAAGTAAAATTATTAGCTTTGGTGGTAAGTACTTCACTCACTGACCCATCTCATTAGCTCCCTTTATAAATAGTATGTTAATAATAGTTTCAAGTTACCATATCTGAAACATCAATACAAAGTGAATCTTATATTGAAGTTTTGTGACGGTGAATATATTTTCCATCAGTTAATCCCAACTTCTAGTAAAAATTATCTTTTGCTGACATGTAGAATTCTATAACTTTCAGCTTTTAGAAATATTCCAACTGTGTTGAACTATACCACAAATGACCATATTTAAAGACAGTAACATACTAAGTGTCATTGTCTTCTTTAAATATTTGCTAGAAACCTCTACAGGTTCAGGAGCAAGTCCAGGACCTCTGAGGGAGTACGCCTGAGCCAGAGACCTCTGTGGTACCAGTCCCAAGCCAGGGACCTCTGCGGGAGGGGTCCCAGGCCAGGAACATCTCTGGAAACAGGCCTAAGTAGTGACCTAAGCTGAAGCAGGCCTGAGACAGGGAACTCCACAGGATCAGGTACAAGGTAACCCCTGCTGAAGAAACAGGCCTGAACCAGAGACTCTACAGGACCTGGCATGAATCACCAACCTCTGAGGTATCAGGCCTGAGCCAAAGACCTCCAGAGGAGCAGGCCTGAATCAGAAACCTTCACAGGACCAAGCCTGAGCCAGAGACCTCTGCCAGATCAGGCCCAAGGCAGCAACCTCAGCTGAATATTTGCATTATATATGAATTACTAAACTTGATACTATTTTAGATACCCAAGGATACAATATTTAAAGATGGTTCAGTTGTTATTCAATTCAAAACAACCTTCTTAATGTAGCAAATAAAATTGGAAAATTAACTACTTAATTATTGTATTTTATTGGAGTTTATCAGAATTTGAGTATATCAATAGTTTAGAAATACCATTTTTCTAAGACAATTTTGTTTCCTCAGATGACCCCTAACAGGCATGGAAGATAACTAGTGAGACAGACTAGTTTTCATTCAAATGAATCAAAGACCAGTAGCATAAGACAGTGGAAAAGCATGGAGTATGGAGACATTTTTCAAACGCTTCTTCTATTTTCCAAAAGACGTTTCATTGGAAGTCTTCCAGCTCACCCCCAAAAGACATTCTTGGCTTGTAAATAAGGTAGATATTTTTTAGGAAAATAGCTATATCTATCTTTTTAGGAATAAACTATTTAAAGTTGTATGTTTTCTAAAAAATACAGTTCCAAAAACGTGTGATTGAGAGCAAAACCATGATGAAGATTATTTCAAGGTTGTTTAATATGAGAAAAATGTAAAACTGTCCCTTAATAATATTGTTTTAAAAAAGAAAATGATATCCCTCAAATCCAGTGATTTTTGACACCCACAAACGGCTTATGTTACAAGATTTTTTTCTTGAATGCCATAAGAAACACCTATTCCTTCAGACAGGCTAACAAAAGATCAAAGAAATTATTCCACTCAAGAACAATTGGTGAATCAAGGATTGGTGTTATAAAGGAACAAAAATGTGAGTTTCCTTACGGGAGCCTAAGCTATTTGGAACAGCTACAGCACTAAAATGTACCTCGTGAGCAGATGCAAAGACTCGCGACATCAGCACCTCTTCAGAGACCTAACAGCCTTATTTCTTCCCACAGAGTCTAGTGAATCACCTATCCAGTTCACATGAAGCTTGGAAACATGTGCACGGTGCAGAGGATATCACAGCGACTGGTGACTAGAATCTAAGTGAGGGTTCTCTAGACAATATAAACAGCTTCATTGCTGTGTGGTACATGAATACTGCTTTCTGTACTTCACTGCCATTATCAACTGCCAATGGAATCTATGCTTTGCCTCACCAATTCTGCTTCAGGATAATTAGTAGTCATGTCTTACCCAAGCATATAACTTTAGTGCAATATCACACTTATTGCTCTAGCTCTTACACAGACATGGATGCATAGTTAACTTTATGAGCAGAAGGCCATTATCCCATAGGAACAGACTCTCACTATCAGCATTCTGATTGGTTATGAGTCTAAACAGTAATTTGGGCCACTGTACAAAGAAGCCATTCTTAACAATGCCTGATAGCAGCAGTAAGAAATGAGCTAGACATACAAATGTTTAGAGGGCAGTTATACGGGCATTTTACATCTGTTTGACAAAAAACAGCAGAAGCCTTTCTGCTAGGGCCCACTTTCTATGTTGCAGGTTTTACTTTTGGATTGTAACACCCAGTGTAAATTGAGTTCTCATCTGTCAAATTAACCTTTAACCAAATGGGAGACTAGTTTGTTTTACTATACTTGTAGGCACATCTTTATTGGTAAAGCAATAGCCTAACACACAGAGTTCACATACAAGTAAGAATATTGCCATC
>NW_004949104.1:2099683-2110646 GCF_000317375.1 Microtus ochrogaster
AATTTCTCTGCAGAATTGTCTATTTTAACCATGATTTTCATATCAGTAATTCTGTTGGATTTAAATCTGTGTTCTACATTGAATACTTGATTGTTTTTGTTCTTTTGAGGATAAAAATCCTGCTTCCTATGTTGTGGTCCTATGCTATTAAATATTTATCTGTTTCTACTGAAGTGTTGATGTTATTTCTGTTTCACTCTCTTCTCTAAATTTGTTTCCTTGAAACTGTCACCTTGACAGATGTTACCGAATAATTTGTTAAAGGAATATACTTCCAAAAAAATTTTATTACTCATACTGAACTCTTTTCTATCCCTCCATCCTTGTTTAGTGTCATCTTGAGGAGAAGGAGCTATTCAGTTATACATAAGCATGTATAAAGCCTGACATGTCTTCTTCTAATCCCAAAGAAGTCTTAGCATAGTCTCTAACCCAGATGTTATTTTTCTCTGGGTCCATTCATATGAAATAATAGTAAAATACTTGGTAAGTATATAAAATAATATTTAGAATTTCATTTTGCAATAAGTGGAAAAACCTCCCTCTCTCCTTTTTATTTTATTTAATTTCTTTGATAATTTTCCACTTGATAATCCTATCTCATTGTTATCTTGTTTCGTTTGAGAGCATTCTGTTGTCATTTGTCATGTTTGATCATCTACTTAAAATTCTAAGACATTCAAATGCTGTGATAAGATATACTTACGTGTTATAGTTCTGGTACTTACCCTAAAATGGAATTGTCACATTCCATTATTATCATTTATATGCATAAATTCTCTATCACTGGAGTTGTAATTGTACTTTCAGCTAAGTAGTAATTAATTGCAAAACCTAAACGAATGCTTGCTGTAGGAAGTCTTGCAGCTAGTGGTTACGTGCCCACTAGGGCTTGGCCTCTGATACTTTATATGCTGATGTAGAACATGCATCAGGCCTCTTTCCCGGCCTCTCTGTTCCAGTTGCAGGATTCGTTTTCTGATCTCCATTCAAACAGAGGATTCTGATTTGTGAGGGTAACCCTAAGTAAATAACCATCTATTCTCGATTCTGAGCCAGTGTGGGATTTCTTTAAACATCCATCCACATTTGGCGACCACATGGATTCTGACTCCACGTCTACCGGGTGGATGGCTTAAGGGCCTAGCCAATCCACAGCCCCAGTCTCCCCACCCTGCTGACTTGGCCTACTTTTACCTAGGTGGGTTTTTTTTTTTTTTATAGAATCTCCCCCACAACAGAGTTTACTGCATGTGACAACTTGGAAATTTCCCAAGCACATGCCTGACTGCTAGATTCCCTGGGTTTGCAGCTTCCAGTTTCTGCTCCCTGCCCCTGAGTTCTGGGTTTCTTGTTCATGCTAGTTCATAATTGAGAAACAGATGGTTATTTATTTAAATGCTTGAAGAAATAATTAATAATTTGTAATTTAGAGTTTATTTGGTGCTTATATTTATAGGGCATTGATGGTATTCATTATTAATTTTATATCTATATTAGTTACCAAAACTACAGTGGTGGCAGAAACAATGCATTACCTTAAAATTATATGTGTCATTTAGGACAAATACAAGAGAGAGAGAGAGAGAGAGAGAGAGAGAGAGAGAGAGAGAGAGATTTCAGTCCTATGTGATGATGCATCTACATACAGCAGTTCTTGAAAACACTAACCTTGAACACTAGCAAAATTCTTTATATAATAATCCAAATAACTTAGGTCTGTATAATTACATTTATTTTTTTTATAAATCATAAATGAATGTCACAAAGAAAATTACATGTGAGGGCTCAGCATTATATGGAATAATATATGCAAGAAAATGGGTTTATGCTATAACTTAAAAGAGGTGGAAGGAATGCAGCGCAAACTGTATCACAAATTTTGTATTTGCTGTATTTTTATCCTTTCCTATAATGAGGACTCAAAAAAGAGTTAAGCAGGTGAACTTTAAGATCAGGCTGTTAGGACACTTCTCATTGCAATGATGAAATTATGTGATACAATCAGGTTCTGTGAGACAAATATTTACTTTGGTTCACTATTTCAGATATTCCACACTACATTCATTAGGTATTTGAGCATATAGGGTGACAAAAACGCCATGGTGAGTAATGAATGACAGAGCAAAGCTACACACCTAATAGTGCCTGAGATCTATAATTATGGGAAATAAGTTACAGGTGTGAATTCCCAGTCAAGACCATGCTCTTAATGACCTCATCCTTTTTAATCAGGTCTGATTTCTATGCCTTAGCTTCCTATGGAGCTATAATAAGTGAAAAACCCATTACATACATGAGAATATGAACTTATAATATTTAGAACAGAAGATGATAAAGAATCAAACATGTTCATAGCTGTCTAGAACATATAGGCAATTATCCAAGGAAACTCAGAATAAATATATCCAATAAAGCAGGTGATGACAGTAAAACAGATGCTTCATGTACATTTTCAGGACTGACCATTTGGTATGGTATGCTTTTCACTTCACTGGTGAAGACCATTTTTGAGGGGTACAATAGAATTCTACAGTAACCCCAAAAGGGAGTATAATAAACATTTACTTATCTGAGGACAAAGTCACAGAAAAAATAGTCATCTGTAGTCTTCTTTGTGCACTGGGAACTGGAACAAAATCCAGCAGCCAAGAAACCCACACACACAGTTTGTCCTTATTTATAATACATGAGACTATGCCCAAAGTGAGTTGGCATCTTAAAGCGTATTGGCTGAAGGAGTTCCCACAGCAACTCCCTCTTTTCTCTAAATAAGAGGATTCTATGCCGAATTCAAAACTATATACAATAAGAACAAGTATCAAGTATTGTCCAGGGAAAAGAATAGGCAAAACATACATAAAATTAGAATTACAAACAGTATGAAAAACATTAAACAAGAAACATATGCTAAATGTTTCAATAGTTATCCTATCCTAAGGAGTCTAAGACTTATAATAAAAATGACTTGGCTAAGCCATGAGAGGAAAGTCACTATGACTATCTAGTCTTCAAACCCTTCAAAGACCTGAGAAGGGAAATACTACGTGAGTAAGTAAGAAGTGCAATCAATCAATATCCAAAATATGTGTGCAATGACGGAGGCAACTGGTTACCTGGGCAATCACCCAAAGTCTCTTTTGCAACATTGGGGCAACTAACTTTGGCTAAGGCCTAGAGTAACTGACAGACCGTTTCTGAAGGGAGGAACATTTGGGAAACTATTTTACCCTGTCTTTGCAAGTTTTGGTAATGGTTTTGCTTATATCCTACTTGTCCAGTCTGGACGACATGCATTTTTTTCAGTGGCCAAGTCAGGGGCAGTTTTTTTGCCCAAAGGCCAATTTTGCCAAGAAGAAAACAAGCTCCAAGTGGAGTGTCTCCCATGGCCAAGATTATCTTGGGAATAGATCAGTGCTGGCAAGAACAATTGTGTCTCATGTTAACAGAATCCTCAGTTATTAAATGTCATATTATGCAGTTCTTTGAAGTGTTTGAAGATTACCTATCTACTTTAATCATATCTCTGTACATCTAGAAAATCTAACATGACTACAACATTTGATTATTATACATGACTATCTATTAATCTGATTTCTAAACTATATATTACATTTTTAATATAAACAAACACAATGCCTCAAACTAGAACAAAAATACATATACACAGTGTAGAAAATTGACCTTAAATGTCTCTTATTTTAAAGATTTTTTATTAATTATGTATACAGTATTATGTCTGCATGTCTGCTGCTGGCCAGAAGAGGGCACCAGATCTCATTACAGATGGTTGTGAGCCACCATGTGGTTACGGGGAATTGAACTCAGGACCTTTGGAAGAGCAGCCAGTGCTCTTAACCTCTGAGCTATCTCTCCAGCCCCTTAGATTTATATCAGTAGACCAAACCCTGTAAAGTACCAAGTAAAGAATTCACCTTTATGTATCATATCCCCCTTGTTTATTTATTTATTTGTTCATTTATTTATTTATTTTAGAAATTGGCTGTTACTAATCACTTATAACTAACCCTTTTAAAATATAAACAAATATTTATAAACACTCATTTTGGGAATTTGGGCATAGTTTTCTCCAAACTGCTTCCTGGTTTTTGTTGGGAAAAGTATTTTGGGGGTTCATAGAGACATTTTGGGGCCTTGTTCCATCAAACCATATTAGCCTATAAGGAATCCACAGGTTCTTATCTCTGGAAAAAATGCAGAATTTCCCGAAGTAACGTATCCTTAGACTCAAATCAAAGTCAAGATATTTTTAAAATATATATATTGGTTTAGCTTATCAGCCCCCATAATCAAATGTCTCTCTGCAGTGAAAATTTTAAAGAAAACACAATAATATACAAATTTAGACTCTGTGTTTATTTTATCCTTTTATGGCTTGTTTTTCTTTACCCCTTTAATCTTTTATATTCTATACTCTTTTTTATCACTTTTACTGTATCTTGAAAAATTTTGTTTCATTTTTAAGACTGTTTATTTCTTTTTATAAATGTCTATATTTTTTTTCTCTCCCTGAAACCTACATACTTTTTAAACACACTGTCACTCATTTAGAGGTCTTTAATTTCTGAATCTGTCTTTATTGCATATCTGTAATCATTTTCTGACCAGCAGCACCCCTTAAAATGCTAAGCAGCATGACTAGGACTAAGGATGATTTGCCTCTTGGCTCCATCCAGACCAGCATGGTGGAGGTATGTTCACCACCAGTTCTGTGAGTCATGCTTACTGCCCCAGCTCCAAGAACTCAGTTTGTCTATGTCACCATCAAGAAACTTGTAGCACTCTGCTTACCAATACCATTTAAATGCTCCATAACAGGACTTCCCAAAAGAGCCAGAACAATACCGTGATGCCAGCACAAACCAGGAAGCTGGCTTTTAATAAACTGTGCTGTTGCTTGCAGCCAGCAGCCAGAGCCTATCTGAAAAAACACGGCTACCAAGAAGCTGCGCTTGGTTCCCATTTTTGAGGATCTGGGTGTCCTCATTTTTTTTTTCCCTTAAACTCTTTGAGGTCTTATGTGGATCCATGCCACAGAGGGTGGGCACCAATTTGTTGGCATACAAAAGAGTTCCACAGTAGTCTGAAATGTAGTATAACAAAGATTTATTTATCTAGGTGTAAACTCACAGAAAAAGTAGCAATCTGCAGTCCTCTATATGTGCTGGGAACTGGAACCAAATCCAGCATCCAAGAGGCCTGCACAGGCTTTTCATCTGTATTTTTAGTACATGAGACCACGCCTAAAGTGGGCCAGTATCTTAAAGCCTATTGGCTGAAGGAGTTCCCATAGCACTATTTCTCCCAGTTTCAGCGTTCCCTGGTTGCCTTAGTTTCTTGTGTAGAATTGAGGCCTAGTGACCTTTCCTTCAACCACTTTTGTCTATTGGTGTCTCACTTAAGGTCATATTTGGGCAATCATATTGATGAGACTTTATGGGTGTGACTTCTGACATTACTAGGAGACACAGTTACACAGAACAGTCCCTGAAATTTGGGGTCTTAGAGTCTTTCTGCTCTCACTATATTCCCTGAGCCTTAGGCGTGAGACTGGTTTGTACATACATTCATATAAGTAACAATAAACAGACTATGCATGCAACAGAAATGAAGAAAAATGACAAGAATCTGATAGAGTTTAAGGAGTTTTATGTGAAGGGAATTAGAGGATAAAGAGAGAGGGAAAAGTTGAATCATAATATTAACAAAGTAATATATATATATATATATATATATATATATATATATATCAAATCATTATTTATGGAATAAGGTAAGTATTACCAAAAACAAGAAAAGTGAAATGATTTATTATATGGTGCTAATCACAATAGAATAAAACTAGATATTAAGATCAACTGAAAATGTAAAAGTAAACATTCCCAAAGATCAAGGAACAAGCTGTTGAATGGCAAATCCAATAATATAATTCAAATTTAAATTAAAATATTCCCAGGATCTAAGAAAAATGAAGTCACAACATACTAGAACCTTTAGGATATAATGAAATCATGTTATGGAGAAGTTTAGAGCTATAAATGCCTGCATCAAAACTCAGAGAATCTCAATACCTAACTTAATGATTCACTTGAATGAGCTAATGAAGTGAGCAGAACGTTCTCAACAGATGAGGCACAAATGTCCAATAATTATCTAAGAACATACTCACTATCCTTAGCAATCCCTGAAATGCAAATGAAAGCAACAGTGAGCTATCCCAGTTTAAATAACTATCATTAAGACAACAAGGAGAAACAAATGCTGGCAAGATTGCAGGGGAAAGAAACACTAACACACTGCTAGTGGGAAAATAAACTCCTGCAGCCACTTTGGAGATCAGTATTAATGTATAGCAGACAAACGAGACTGGAAGCAGCATATGGCTCGTCTGTGTTACTCCTGGGTATGTACCTGACAGATTCTCCGTCAACAAGAGACATTTGCACATCCATGTTTATTGCAACACAAACAATAGGCAAGTAATGAAATCAGCCTAGGTGTCTATCAACAGATGAATTGATAAACAAAATGTGGCATATATACAAATGGAGTTTTATCCAGCCATAAAGAATAAAATTATACTGCTTGCTAGAAAATGAATGAGACTGGAGATTATATAAAGTGAAATAAACTAGACTCAGAAAGATAGCCCACATTTTCCCTCATTTGTGGATCCTAGATGGCGCATAGAAGCACAAGCCCATGAATAGACATGATGTGAAAGCAATTTTCAGACTAAATAAAGAGGTGGAGAAACGAGAGAACTAAAGATCAGGGAAGAGACCAGTGGGAGGGTAATTATGGTCAGGATGCATAGCATAATCGAAGTGAATCACATTCATGAATTCCTATCACCACGTACGATGAAATACAGAAAAGCTCTGTGTATATAACATCATGGTTGTTCATTTGTTGTTTGTTTTACATATACTAATTGTGTCTGCACGTGAATGGTCATGTGGTGTTCACATGTGACAAATACATCTAGAGTTCATTAGATTTGCTTCTTTCTCTCCACTATCTGTGTCTTGGGTACTGAACTCGGGTCATTAGACTTTACAGCAAGATCATTTGTCTGCTGAGCCAACTTATGGTCAAAGGTATTCACCTTGAAAAGTGATTATCACCACGGAGGAAAACAATGAAATCAAGAGGCAAGCATAAAAATGTTTCAGGAAACTATTAGAAATTGTGTTTTTAAAAATAAGAGAGCAAAAACCTGTCTCGAAAAAACCAAAATAAATAAATAAATAAATAATAAATAAATAAATAAGAGAGCACAGAAAAATACTGATTAGATTTTGGCTATTTTGGAGGACAAAACAATCAAGCATAAAGCCCACATTTTTGAAATAGCAATAGAAAGTAGATATGTTGTTTTACTCCAAGAATATGTAAAAATGTTCAGTTGGAGGAGGTTAATGTGAGACACGATCATTTAAATTTTATAAAATTTGAGTTTTACGCTCATAGGTGAGGTTCTTATAGTCTATGTATTAGGGTATACTTGACATCAGCAGCATTTCAACATAAGTTTGTGCTTGTAAGGTACAAGAATGTAGAAAATATAAAAAAAAAGTCGTATTACTGTGGTAGAATATAAACAGTTCAACTTGGAATTGAATAAAAAGAACAATCTAGAGAGGAGAAAGGGAATATGTGATATTGAAGGAGGGAGAAAACAGTGACCCCTAACGTGTGGAAAGGAGAACAGTGCACACCATTGAGGACCTGTTAATCCCGCGCTCTGTTAATTTCCTGTGTTTGAGAATAAAACAAGATGGAGGACTCTGCTACTGGCATCGAGATAGAAAAAGCCAGGAATGTGCCAAGACATTGATAAACACTCTAAAGTGCTTGGAAAATACTTGACAACAAATAATTAGGTGGTCAAAATATCAACAGTACAGATGGTTAAAAATTGCCAACACATAAAATAACACTGATGAGTTTTGATAAAGCTAGTTAATAGCTGAAAGCAATGATTCCATAGATTTAAAAAAGAAAAGAAAGGTTGCAGTTGGACGTATTTTCTCTGTCCCATCTGGTCCCACTTGACTGATTCATGCCCCTCCCTGGCTTACAGGTAATGCTGCGACATATCAACCCACTGGTGGCTGCTGGCCTCTCCCTCAACTCTGTCATCTCTCTCTCTCTGTATTCAGTTTTGCTTTCCTGACTATCTACATTCTGTCCTGCTATAGGACAAAGCAACGTCACTCATCAACCAATAAAAAACAACACATATTCACAGTGTACAGAAGGACACCCCACATCAGAAAAATTAGGTGACGTTTGTATTTCCTTAGTGTAGCAGTGGTAGCAAATGCCTTTAATCCCAGCAATTTGGGGAGCCAGAGGTAGGAAGATTTCTTTCAGTTGGAGATCAGATTGGTCTTTAGAAGTAGGTGCAGGACAGCCAGTGCTATACAAAGAGATCCTGTCTCAAAAACAAACATAAAATATAAGGAACCATTGAAGAAAAGAAGTTTAAATAGATTAGGTTAGGTGTTTGGCAAGAGGTTTAGATATAAAGGGAGTCTTGGAAAACTGAAAAGGGGTTTCCCAGAAGATTCTCATGGAAGAATAAATGATGGGGAAATGCTAGAAGTAGACCACAGTATCAGGAGGAAAATCGGATCAAAGAAAGTTTTTAAACATTCAGTAGATGGAAACAGCTAAGGGATCAAGTGTAACCACAGGGGAGGAAACATGCAAGTACAATGGAGTCAAGCAATAAATAAGCAATTTATGAATGCAGCCGTGGACGAGAGGAGGGTCAACCTATACAACTTGTGAAAGACCCTTTCTACTAAGGAAAGAATGACAGGGAAGTCAACCATGACAGGGCATCATGAAGTTAGCTGAGGTGGTTTATGAGTGTGAGAAACTGAGAAATAAACTGTCAGCTGAAAAGAGGAACTAAAGTGATGAAAAGCAAACTAGATTCGGAGAGGATTTTCAGTATTCTTCCTCCAGGAAGAGGGAAAGATCTGACCAGAGAGACACAATTTTGTTTCATAGCATGATAAAGTTGCCAAAGAATATGTGATATTAAAAAAGCATATGCTGTCTCACTTCTTCATCTTCTAGCCTTTAACATCTGTGTATAACATCTGCTATATTATGCATCCTTCTGCTTCTTAAACTCTCCATTCATTCCTTATTTTATCTGATTGTTTTTTTTTCCCTCCAGTTGTAGTGAATATACTACTTGCAGGGAAATAATGGGAATAAGAAGTAAACTCCTTCCAGGAATATAAGTTTAATAAATCATAGTTTATTGCTGACTATCTGGAGGCAGTTTAATGTTCACCATCCTCATAGATTTTCATTAATACCTCTGTTAAATTTCAATATAGATGATCATTCCATTCATAGGCAATCCTCATTTTGAAAGAGCCTAAAATTTGATGCTTAGTCGAGTTTAACAGCCACTCTTTTTATCTGAAAACACTGTTCAAATATTATTTAAATAATCAGCCAATCTTTCATTTACAGAGCTACAGGACTCTGCTCTAAACACCCACATACTATTTGTGGTACCCTTCAGAGGCACTGGACTTGAGTTCTTTTAGAACATAATGTGACTTCTCTTCTGCAACACATGATAAAGAAAATTTAAAATAAAAACTATGTTGCTTGTAGGGTGCTTGGCATCACTAAGCCTCATGATTTATTAACTGTCTACCCAATCTCTTATCATTATTATTTGTTTTGTGCACGACCACTCATCCATACTCAGCACTGTATCTGACTTTCGTTGTGATGTCTCTGAGTCCATGCATTTGCCCTCGGTTTCTTTTGTGAATCCTTTTGGAAGATAATCATAGCATTTCAAATTCTGTACCACTAACCACAACACCCACCACAGAATACAAATGTGCATAAGGTGGTGGTTTCATTATCTTAGGGTCAGAAGAATTTCAAGAGCTTTGAAATTACCTCTATCTGTGATGAAGTGTCAGCTTGGTTTTAATAAATCTTTAGGAATAGCCACAAGTTACTTCTAGGACATCTCCCTATTTCCAGAAATGCATCATTCAGCTGCCAAATCTACTATCAGTGTCTCACTAAAGATTTCTCACTATTAAATGCAATGCTGTACTCCTGGTGTATGCAATTGCTTTTTGATAACTTAAAATATGCTATACCCAAAGTGCTTTCAGAAGCAGCCTGCATTTATGCTCCTTCCACCAAAGGAGATAAAGAGAATGTGGAAAAAGCAAAAACAGATTCAGAAACACTCAAATGCATCTATCTTAACAGCACATATGAGACCCTAGAATTTCAGCACCTGTTCAATTTCCATTATGAATGTGGGCACAATTAAAAGCCATGCATTTGGCAAGGTGACCTGTTCGGGATGAATTAGAGTTGACGTGTAGTGAATTCAGCCAACTAATAAGTATAATGTAAAATTTCTCATAATATGTGGCCAAATTTAGATGGTTCCCTTTTAATTTCCAATAAACCTGACCATATGTTACCTTGTAGAAATGCTAAATTACAGAGACCTTTTCTCTTCTTTTTGGAGAACTTCTATTACTATTTAAAGTGATGATACTTGTTTTTTTGTGTGTGTGTGATGTAACATGCACAATTCTTAAATGATAATGTTACATTTAAAAGACAAAATAACTTATTCGTGTATTAGAAAATAATATCTATTGAAAGCGTTGTATGCTCTACAGTATTCATATCTCATGCCATAACCATCTACTATGGGACCTCTCTCAATTGCATAAGACTTCATCTCCAGATTTTTATGGGGAGGTTCTCTTTTTTTTAATTTATTTATTTATTAAAGATTTCTGTCTCTTCCCCGCCACCGCCTCCCATTTCCCTCCCCGTCCCCCAATTAAGTCCTCCCCTCCTCAGGCCTAAGAGCAATCAGGGTTCCCTGCCCTGTGGGAAGTCCAAGGAACCCCCACCTCCGTCC
>NW_004949104.1:2111226-2114633 GCF_000317375.1 Microtus ochrogaster
GCGAGGGGTACACCCATCTCCAGATTTTTGTAACATTATTTTCCCAAAGTGATGTGCTCATCCTGGGGCCCTCCAGCTGTTTTTGTGTTTGTTTGCTTTTTCTTATTTTAGACTCAGTGAATGAAGTTTGTTTAAACTTGAGAATCGTCTTAGTATTTCTGGATAGGAATAGACTCGACAGCTCCAGATCATACTACTCTATAACCTCAGTGACACAAATCCTCACAGAAAAACTGGGTCTCAAAGTTGAATTTTAACAAGTATATTTGACCTATAGATCTTTGTGGCCAGTTTAAAATTCCTAAGGCGTGCGCGTGCATGCACACCCACACTCCCACACCCCCCCACACACACACAAATTCAAAGGGGAGAGAAAGCCCACACATGTAACAGAAATGAGTTTTTCATGTGTGAGTGAGAAGCTTAAGGAAGAAAATAAAATTGGCACCACCAACACACAGTCGGGTTCTGTTTTCAAGCTTGATGTAATTTAGTTTATCTCCTAGTAATATATTTGTGTTTTCTCTCCCTTGGAATTTCATGTGTGTGCATGGTTATTTCTCTGTGAAGCATACACATGTAGGTTATAATAAGTAAGCAGGCACATAATACCATGTGTAGACCCATGAATGTCCTTGTAGAGGATTGAGGCTTCTTTCTGAAGTTCTTTACCTTATTTTTGAAGATGATATCTGTCAATTATTTTAGAGAATACCATTGTGGCTAGATAAAGGGACGCTTGGGTGTGTCTTCCCTGCTCCTCTCCCAGTAACACACTGATTGCAGACTCCAACTTTTCCATGGTTGTTTGATATCTGGCTCAGGTCCTCAGACTTGCACAACAGGCACTCATATGCAAAACCATCTCATCAACCCTGCTTGCATTTTTGTTGCCCTTTTTGCTAGAAGGATAAAGTTTATTTTTCCCATAACTTTTATTTCCTACTTTCAAAGGGAAATTATGACAGTTCTCTCTTTTTTAATGGAAATTCCTAATATTTTGATACAAATAGTTAAGTGCATGCTTTCTAGTTTCATCTAAGTTGAAGATTATGTTTGGCTTCCTCTCACACTATTTAATGTTTTCTATCAGAGTGCTCATTACATATCTTTGAAAATGGTTTGACATGATGTTAAGTTATTTTCACTTCAAGTGAAAAAATAAGGACTGCATTGATGCAATGGTTGCCTGCATGTCATGAGAGTAACAGGCCACTTTCTGTTTGGTCCTAAAGACTACTTTATGAGTTGGGACCCATACCTGACACTGCTAAAGAGGCCAAGAGCTTGAGGCTATGTCGGTCCATTGAGAAAGGCTAGAACCATCATGCTGCTAATGAATTTCAAATTAAAACAACTCCTTATGGATTACTGGTGTACTCAGAACTGTGCATCTCTCAACTCTCCCCAGAGAAACATTTTCTTGAAGTAGATGACAGTTACCAGAGACCCCAGTGAGCCAACATGTAAACCATAAGATAATATTCAAACCTAATATCCTACCAAAGCCTCATCTGCAAAGATCTTCAAAGAAGATGGGGAAGAAAGATTTAAAAGGCTGCATTTCTGGATAACATTCAATAATACTGTTTTCTGGACGAACAGAGAAGATAAACATAAAAACTCAAAGCAATTTTGGCACCAGGTGAAATGCCTGCCTAAGCTCAAACCAGACAAAAATTCCAGCATGTCGGGAGGATGCACACAATTTCTATGGCTGCCTGGGAGCTTTTGGCATTTACAGCTTCTGTGAGAGGTGGAATTAGTTTTGTTGTTGTTGTTTTGTTTTGCTTTTAAATGGAGCAACTTGGTAGGTTGATCTCACTCTATTGCTGGCCTTATTCCCATGAGTATTTCAGGAACACAAATTGGACTTTATGGGTTAAAAATAAAAAGTAGAAAACTTGCAGTTGTGTATGCAGAGATATGTGAGTAGAAAGAGGAAGGGGAGAGGTGTGGTGTAAATATGATGAAAATGCAAGCATTATAAAAATATTGCTGGGTCTGTAAAGACAGCACAGCAGTTACTGTCATGTATGGCTTTTCCAGAGGACTCAAGTTTTGTGCCCTTCACCTACATCAGGGGTCTCAAAGACACTTGTGAGAACAGGTCCCTGAGATCTGAAGCCTGCTTTTGGTTTCTGTGGGCCTTCATACATGTGTCCATCCCCCACACACCTTGACATGTGATTAAAAAAATAAAATAAAAACTTCAAAATAAACAATATGAAAAATTTATCCCATGCTAATTTCCACAGTGACTGCAGTGTATGTTTTGATTTTTCTCTCTTTCTTTCTTCTAGCTTACCCTTTCCTCAGAAGCAGTGCCTGAGGGCACATTTAATTATTCAGTTTTGTTTCTTCCCCTAGTGTTTAAAATTTTAGTCCTTAAGCTTTGTTTTGCCGTTTTCTCTTTTGGATAATTTTTTTGCATAAACTAATGAATTTATTTCTGTCTATCATTTGATTAAATATTAGACATGTATGTTTTAGGTACTGGTAATACGTCTCAATGGATAAAGATGGTTGTTCAGGAAGCTTGATGACTTGAATTTAAGCTCCAGATCCCACATTAAAGGTAAATGAAGAAAACAGAAAACTCAAGATCAGACATTCACAAATACAGCATTGCAATATACCCCTTCACACTGGGTGAGACTAAAGAAATATATTAAATTAAATATACTTAAAAATCATGCTGAATTTATTATCTTGATATCTATTTATTAGATATAAATTCAAAAATAAAATCTATATCATTTATAGATATCAAATTTTAAATCAAAAGATCTTTAAATATGTTGATTTTTCTCATAGTTTTTCCATTCTTTCCAGTGTGTTGCTTTATGATCCATTTCCTTACTATTGTTCAATTTGTGAGTTTCTACCTGTGATCTGGATTGATACTAATATTACAGTGTAATACTTTTGCAAAACCTAACTTCTCAACCTTTCAAAAATTCATATTGTCTCTTTCTCTTCTGATCGCAGGTACTTCGGGAGCTGCCGATTACCGTCCATCCATGGCCAAGTCCAAGAACCACACCACACACAACCAGTCCCGGAAAGGACACAGAAACGGCACCAAGAAACCCCGCCCACAAAGATACGAATCTCTCAAGGGGGTCGACCCCAAGTTCCTGAGGAACATGCGCTTTGCCAAGAAGCACAACAAGAAAGGCCTGAAGAAGATGCAGGCAAATGATGCAAAGGCCATGAGTGCATGTGCGGAGGCCATCAAGGCCCTGGTGAAGCCCCAGGTGGTGAAGCCCAAGGTGACAAAGGGCCCCACCCGCAAACTCACCCGTCTGGCTTTAATTGCTCACCCCAAGCTTGGGAAGCGGATTAGAAGCTACATGGCCAGGGGTCGTAGGCTCCAAAAAACAAAGCCCAAGGTTCAAGCCAAG
>NW_004949104.1:2114733-2120084 GCF_000317375.1 Microtus ochrogaster
TGCAGCTCAGGCTCCCAAAGGTGCCCAGGCCCCTGTGAAGGCCCCATAAAAAAGGTCTCAGTCTGCCAATGTGAAGACAGATGGACTGGTGTGAACACCTACTCAGTATTTGCAGATGTTCAGGACCTTATGCTGTTTTTACAAATAAACTTGAGGCAAGTTCTGTTAAAAAAAATTCATATTAGCACATTTGTTTCTGTGATGTGTAATTGCATTTAGTATTGTTTGAACCATATATAACTCATTTTCTATTACTTAGTATTTAATATTTTCTTTTTTCTTAGGTCTGGGGATTCAACTTTAACCTAAACTTGAAAAACAAATAAATTTTATCTAAATAAATTATTCTATCTGAATATATATTCATACAGAAAAGATAAAATATAAGACTTAGATATGGGGTTAACAAATAGAGATTTTTCTACAAGCTTAACTTTTGATAAATGAGACAGAATGGGTTGTATACTATAACAAATAAGTAGTAAAGATACTACAAAAATTTTATAATTTAACCACACACACACACACACACACACACACACACACACACATATATATATATAAGAATTTATATGGGAAAGCTACATTTTCAATTTATGAAAATAATGGAAAATTAAATTAAATTAATATTATTATCCTAGTTCTCTCTGTGGAAACAAATGTTTACACCTCATAGTATTATGCCATAACTTTAGATAACTCGTAGGCATTGATTTCATGAAAGCACGACTATCTTGTGGCAAATTTCGACAATGGACTATTCAGAGCTAAAAAGAAATGAGTAATGAGCCATGAGAAGTGGTGGAGAAATGTATGTATATCTGGATAAGTAAAAGCAGTTAATGGAAAAAAGCCAACACTGTCTGATTCTGATTGTACTGCACTGTGGAAAACACAAAACTGTGCATAGAATAGGATGTTTTGTAGATTTCGGAAGTTTGAAGAAGAAAATGATAATAGACATTGCAAAGAATATATTTAGGGCTTAGAAAAGCTTTGGTGTGTTATCGTTAATGATGGGTCAACCATTATACATTTTTGGGACTCCTTTGGCTATTCAACAAGTGTGAACCCTAACGTGAACTCTGTTACCTGGGAGAAAAAGCTATGGCAACATAGTTTCATCACTTGTAACAAATGTACCACTCTTATGGGGATTTTAGTAAAGGGAGATGATATACATGTGTGGATACAAGAGGTAAGCAGAAACTGTAACTCCCACTAATTTTTCTGGCTGAACTTAGTCATTTCATGAGGGGAGTTCATGTCTGCTACTGTAAACTCTGAAAAAGTACAGTGCTGAAGCTGTCTGAGGCCTTAGGGTGATACTTAACATTGTCCTGTAACTAATTTGGCAGGCTCCAAACTGTCTTAAACGCTACTCTTCGTCTAATCCAGAGAAGCTTCTGTTTTGATTTTATCTTCGTTGGGGTTTCTATTGCTCTGATGAAATGCTATGACCTTAAACGGAGTTGGTCTGGAAGGATGTTACCTGACTTGCTCTTCTACATTATAGTTCATCATTGAAGGAAGCCAGGGCAGGAACTTAGATAGGGCAAAAATGGGGAGGTTGGAGATGTTGATGAAGCCCATTTACTCGTTTGCTCTCCCAAGCCTTGTTCAGCCTGCTTTCTTGTAAAACTGGGGACCACCAACCCATAGATGGCTTCACTCACAATAGTCTGGACCCTCTTTTTAATTCCTAATCATGATAATAAATACAATTGTATCTTATGGGGGCATTCTCTCAATTGAGATTCCATCCTTTCAGATGACATTAGTTTATGTTAAATTGACATAAAACTACCCACATTTGTTTTTGTTTCTTTTTCTCTTGCTGGAATACAACAGTGAACAAAAACAAGTTGTAGTTGTAAAATATCTATTTGCTTTTATATGTCCAAATCACAGTCCATCTTAGGAGGCAGAAAGGCAGGAGCAAAAGTAGGAACCTGGAGGAAGGAATTGAAGCAAAGACTAGAAGGACACTTTCTCACCTCACTCACTAATCAAGGAAATGTCCTTGCGACTTGTTTACAGGCTCATCTGATTGGAATAATGTCTCAATTGAGGTTTCTTCTTCAGAGATGTCCCTAGTATGCGTTAAGTTGACGAAACACTAACTCAACAATGCCTGGTAGTGAATCCAGAGGCTGATGACTCCTCTAGGTTCAAATCGTAAGTACTGTTTGAGTGTTAAATCCTTGATAGAAATTTTATACTACAAGTCTAAGACTCATGGAATATCACAGATGAAGGGACAGAAAGTAAAAGCCAGGAGATACAGAGTGGGGTTATAAAATGTTACACTCTGGGTCTAACATAGTCGTCACAATCTTGATCTTACATAGGCTAAAGTGACACCAAAGGACTAACACAAGGCTGGTGGTATCAATTGTCAGTCACTGATTGTGGATGGGTATATCACAAGACCCTAACATTCCTTACTGAACAATTAGCTGCTGGTAGACTGTAGGTAAGGGGCAGTCAATGTCATCAATTGGGTACCCACAGGTGAGCTCAACTGATACTCTAAATTCATTGGCCTACACATATCAATATATCAAAAAGATTTGTAAATGTATGTATGGAAGGAAAATTTACTGAAGTGAGACAGAGTTTAGAAAGTGTGGAATTGTATTATAATCTGAAACAAAAGTTTAGAAAGAGTAATGGGATTGCAAAATTGTCAGCGGATATATTTAATAATAAATTATAAAATCCTGGAAAAATTTAAAGACAAAAATAAATGACTTAACAGATTGGAAGAAAAACTACTAATTTTTTCCAAAATCTGCAAAACATTTTGAAGAAATTATAGGAGTGTACTTGTAGCAAATGGTGTGTTGATACCCTGTCCAGACATGTGGTGACTTCGTACACCATCTGCTGCTAATAGCTCACATCTGCCCCTTCTCTGAAAAACTATGATTTTCTGTGAAAACCCAGTTTGTTTCAGGAAGTCCAGGAAATTCTTGGATTTATGCCTCTCCCCCAGCACAGAAGTCAGAAATCAATTACTGACATTGAGTAACAACTCTCGTGTCTCCAGCAGAACAAGTTCTGTAGCATCATTTATAGTGAAGACCTCCTTATGGGAATGTTTAGGTATGTCAAGTCTTCTCTTAAGCTATGACTCTTTATTTAGGCTAGTTTTTTCACATCTTCGAAGTCCTCAATCTGCTTAATTATACTGACTCATACTGGACAACACTTCTTAGAAGCTCCATACAGATAGCTACAGGCAAGATAAAATTTTTAAATCATAAAATGAAAAGAAACAACATATAAGTGGCTTGAAACAATGAAAACCTAAGGGGCATGTTTATTCATCAGAACAGAAAAATCACTAATGTAATAAAAGACAAACTAAGTGAAGTAGAATATGCATGAGAAAATATTTGCAATGTATTTAACATTTATATTATTAATATAAAAACCTTGAAAATTCAGAAGAACTAGATGTCTCTCACAGCTGTGTTGTATTACTATGGAGAAGATCTGTAAGATGAACTGGAAAAATAGTTAATGAATATTGGGAAATATCTTAATAAAAAGCAGAACTACCTACTAAAGGTTTGGAATTGAACCAGGCATAGAAATGCACTTTTTTTATCCCAGCACATGAGATTCTGAGGCAGGAGGTTCACCACAACTTTTGCTAGCCTGGACTACATAAAGGGATCTTGACTAATCCATTTTAAGCAGAGGCACATTTGGGAGTAGCTGGTGTGTGGGAATGGTGTGGTGAATATGATCAAAATGTGTATTCTATGCATGCATAAAATTCTCATAGATGAAAATAATATATTAAATGTATATGTGAACTTTACACAGGCTTTGTCCCCAAATGTTCAGTTATGCATTTAAAGATATAGAGTGTACACCACTTATAATAGGAAAAATACATAAAATGAAACATATTCTTAAGTAGTTTTCTTTTCATGTAATTCATATGAGTTAATATTTCTAAATGCTTGTCATAAATATATTTGAGAACTCAGTGAATGTAAATTTTAGTAAATTCACCTATTGAAAAAGTCAATTCATAATGAAAATTTAAACAAGCCATATGTATATTTATATTAGATCTGTATTTCACGTGTATAATCAATAAATATTCAGTTTATAGACATGCAATTATATATGCAATGTTTCAAATTTATAGTATAGGTTTTAAAAAAAGAGGCATTGAATTTTGGACCTATTTTATAGTTCTTTAAATTTTTACAGAATCATTGCTAATTTAACTTTTGGAAATTATCTTAAGATATTTATTCACAATAATTAATTTTCTGGAAAGCTAAAAGTATGACGGGTACTATTCTAGTATTTTCATCTAAAGCCCTGTGAGCCACATACACTTTGTTATGGGGGATAACATATCTAGCAATTGATCTATCATCACTCACATGTATGTGAGCACATAGGCATATTTCTATAAATATATAAACTCTATGATGAAGGAATGGCATATGTATAGTTAATACTAATCTTTATTATAATCTATGACTTAAGTAAATTTTAATATTATATATTTTGTTGGTTTTAAAGAAAATGTCCCCAAAAGGGAGGGGCACTATTAGGAGGTGTGGCCTTGTTGGAGGAATTGTATCACGGTAGTAACAGGTTTTGAAATTCTTTCTCAGGCTTCCCTCATTGTGACAGTCAGTCGTTTCCTGGTACCTCTAAGTCAAGATGTATAACTCACTCCAGCACCACATCTTCCTGAATGCCAATATGCTTCCAATCCATATGATAATGGACTGAACTTATGAAACAGTAAGCGAGCCACCTCAATTTTTTATAATAATTGCTATGGTCATATTGTCTCTTCCCAGTCATAAAAACCCTAACTATGTCTTAAGTATACTCATGAACTCTAGACAAACAGCTGGGGAGCCTGAATGAGAATGAACTCGGCCTTCTGCATGTAGGCAATAGTTGACAATGGACCAGGATCTATACCTGGTGCATGAGCTGACTTTTTGGAGCCCATTCTTATGACATGGTGGGATGCCCTGTTCGGCCTTGATATAGGGAGGAGGGGCTTCGTCCTGCCTCAAGTTAATGCTCCAGGTTTCTTGACTCCCCATGATATGCCTTACTCTTTTGAGGGAGTTGGTGGAGGGTAGGCTTCCAGGAAGTAGTGGAAGAGGGAGGAAGGGGAGGAGGGGAAGTTGTGGTGGATATGTAAAGGGGTACACTCATCCATTGCTGGTGGGAATGGAACCTTGTGCAACCACTTTGGAAAGCAGTGTGGCAGTTTCTCAGGAAATTCGGGATCAACCTACCCCTGGACCCAGCAATACCACTCTTGGGAATATACCCAAGAGATGCCCTATCATACA
>NW_004949104.1:2120938-2129565 GCF_000317375.1 Microtus ochrogaster
TTAAAATAAATAAATTAATTAATTAATTAAAATAAAAAATGATTTGAAATATAAGAGCTGGATCAAGAGGTTTCAGAGAATAATTTTAGTATTCTGCCAAGAAATCATTTTTGTGACATTTTGGTGAAGGATATGACTGCTTTTTCCTTTGTCCAAAGTTTCTGCTTGAGGTAATGTAAAGAATTTTGGATTAATTTCAATGACGGAAGTAATCTCAAAGAAGCCAGTATAGACTCTTTCATGTGGATATTAGTTGTGATTCTAATGAAGATATATAATGAAAGAAGTAGGGTGAGCAAGGAAAAAATATTTGAGGAGAAAAGGGGCAACAGAAAGTGGAATAGTGGTAACTCCTCTGTTCAAGGAGCGACACAAATTAAGAAATGGAAAAAAGGGAATGGTGAACTCAGACAGAGATGACACATGCCTTTAGTCCTAGCACTCTGAAGTCAGAGGAGGCAGCGTTAGACAGATAGCTGTGACTTAAGGACAACTTGGTCTACAGAGCTAGTTTATGTACAGTCAAGCTTAGGCAGTAAAAGACAGAAAGCTGGTGAAGATGTGATTAAGCAAGGGGTATTTTTCCAGCCCCAGCAAGCAGCAGAACTAGGCAGTTTTTGCCATGTGGTTCTAGCTTTAGAATTAAGGACAGAAGAAGGGGTTAAGATCCTGTGGTTCTGGTTAGCCGGGGTTGAAGAATCAGCTGTGATTAACTAGATACTTTAACTACTAAAGAAAAATTTTGCTCTGCCTGGCTACCTGATTCTGGATACCACCAGTTATCAAGAAAAGATCAGAATCACTGAGATGAAACCCTCTGGGAATTGTTTGTAGATAGAGAAACTGTGTTCGAGAGGCAGCCAAGGTTGTGCCTTATGCAGTCAGTCAGACATGATGACATGTAAGCATTACCCAAGTGGTACCAGTTTTGAAGGCATGAGAGTGTCATGGAGAGCAGCTAAGACTTGGCCCTGTGAAAGATGAGAAAAGGCTACTGGTGAAGGCACAATCTCAGTGGCAGTTGAAGGCCCAGGACTGAAGTGATTACACAAAGAAGTTGAGGCTTGGCACCTGGAGAAGAGCCTATGAGAGTCTACTGAGGAAAGTGTATACACATATACATACATACATACATACATACATACAATGCTTCAAATTGCATTGTGCCATGTAGACAATCCTGTTGGCAAAAAGTCTCTGTAGCATAAAGATCACATACACATTGAAATGTTGATGCACACAGCATGTAACCTCTTTGATATTGGGCTATTTGGCTCAACATATGTTTCTTTTATATTTGGAAAGGTACAGAATATTAAATTGTGCATAATGTATAATACCTATTAATCATGATAATTGGATTTTCTTTTGTATGCTAAATCTACAGTATTTTAGTAATTATTTCTGAGTATACTTCGTGTGCAAGTATTTATTGTAAACAGTATGCAGTATTACACTGGGAGCAGCAGGATGTATGGTCTGTGCTTCTTACATCTTGACTGTATCACAAACTTCATTCTGTTATTGACCCAAGGCATCCATGTTTATTTTAACACATTGTGATGTCCAAACCAGCACCAACTTACTTCTTGTTAAGGACATAGCTCCACTGCCAAGACTCACTTCAGTGCGCACACCTTCTTTATTGTGTGTGTCTCCTCCCTCTCTTGGACAAGATTTAGATATGCACTCAACACGCACACAATGCACTCTATGCATCCCCTAAATTCTAGCGTATTTTCCTACTTTATGGACATATTGAATGATGAAGAATATCAATAATGTGGAGCCGCATAATGCAGAAAGTTAAATATTCAAAGAGTTCTATCTGCATGATTACACCACCTCTTTTACAATTTCCAAAAATAATAATGCCATGTTAAAAACATTCAAGGGGTTACTGAAGGCAAATAAGAAAAAGAACTCCATATAAAATAAAAGATGTTCTACCTGTAAAAGCATCTAGATTAGAAAACAATCTCTAAATGGCCAACTGGAACAACGCACAATTAAGACAAATTAGGTTTTCTTGTCTGTAGCTGAAAGGAAAAAGATTTCAAATTAACCTATATAATGGCTAGTATTATTCTAAAATGTATGTGGCATTATCCTCTGAGCTCATAGCAATATGGTTAGCTTTTTAAAGTAACACAACACCGAGACCTCGGCTACTCCCCTCTTCTAATTCTGCTTATTTTGCTTATTTTTTTAAATTTTGTACTACAACAGTTTTAGCAAGGTTATATTTTTAAAACAGCATTACTCTCCTATTGTTATTTCAGTATGAAGACAAGATTTAAAACATTCACAGACAACTCTGAGGCTTGGGGACAACTTGATTCAAGATTCTGCATGAGAGAAGCAGAGGCCTCAGAGTTCTAACAATTCGGCCACAGTACAGCCAGGCTTCCATAATATACATTCTGGGGAAATTAACTCTGTAACACTGGAAAAGAAGAAACCCTAACTGGAACTGGTAGAGCCTTTGCAGTATTTTTCAAACAAAGGGAGGAGAGGGGGGCTCCCATTTAATGTGCTAATTTGCTTCTGACATTTGTGAAATTGAAGTCCCCTTCTCTTAGCCCAACACCTTCTCCCTCAAAAATCTAACCTCTTCTTCTAAGTTTTCTTAGTAAACAAAACGGGACTTTCTATGTGCAACATACAATGGTGAATGCTGACTGTCTTCCACTGTACCTTCATATTATGTTGAATACATCATGTATAAAGGGAAGCAGATTGACATTTTGATACCCTTTGGCATAAATGTATGCTTATTTAAAATCTGGATTTAGGCCAGCTCTGCTGGCTACTGTGTTATTTTGAATGTGGAAGCTAGTACTGAGGTATGCCAAAATTGCCTGTAAACTGTCTTGCCTTTTCCAGCCAGCCATAAGTGGTTTGTACTAATACGCTCCTCATTTGTATAGATATTTTTTCTAGCAGGTTACATTCAGCATATTTATTCTGGTCTATGGGAGATAAGTATAGTGAACCAAAGCCAAGCATGTTAGCTGAGAGTAGTGGCTCACATTTGTAATAAAAGTAATTTTTAAGACTGAGACAGGTTCATGGCTGTAGCTTAAGACTTGTCTGGGGTATAAGGGTGAGACTCTTTCTCAAATGAAACTGAAGAAAACAAAAAATAAGTGCTATAAACTTCCATTCTTTCCATTATTTTATATGTAGAATTAGGTTTTGCAGACTCATATCTTGTCTATCAACCTAATCACGACAGAAATGGAAACTTGATTGCATGTTTATGTTGACAGCAAAGAAATCCTGTTCTTTTATTGAGTAGGGAAAAATAAAAAACAGCTTTGTGTCATTTTGAGAGGTTTAAGGCATTTTGCATTCTGAATTGACACTCGAGTTTAGAGGCTTTAGGATTTCAAAGATATTACTGTAAGACTAAGTTTATGGGTTGGGCACTGGGCACTTCCCTGTGTGAATTATAGTTGATTGCCTCGCCTTGCTCTGTGACTGGTGGAGCCTTGCTGAAGTGCTGTAATTCTCATGCTCGGCAGGAGGCTCGGTGTTATCCAAATCCCAATGGTACTCAACTGAATTGATGAAATGACCGGGAAGGCCTAATTAAAGCTGTTCAGCTCAAATGTATTGATGTATTACATCTATTACGGCTTGGTTCAATAGGTCCACCCTGTGGATGCTGCCACAGCCTGTAAAGCAAACTAAACAGATTGAATAAATAATGCTGTGAGCAGAGGAAAAAGCAATAGAATCAAAGCAACAGAGCACAGAGGGAAACAGTACGACCTGTGAACTCTGGAACATATTATCTCCCGCAAATTCTTTTAATCTTTATCATTTTACATATTAGATGCACAAAGGGTGGACAATTTGTAACTGGACTGATGTTTCAGTGTGTCAGAAGTGTTGATAGACAGCCTTCTCCTTTAATAACAATCGCATAGCAATGTGCTCATTCCAGTAAAGCCCTTGCTTGTTGCTGTTTTCTTAATTCTTTGTCAGAATTCGGGATTTGCATTGCCTTCGCACTCAATTCTCTTTTTGAAATGTTAACTCTGTCATCATCCCTTACTTATCCTGTTCCAAGATGTGTTAAATCCTTGACTACATTTGCTGGATTTTAATGATGTCAGGTGGTCATACCTTGTATATGATCCTGGACAGGAAAATCTATCAACAATGACGTTAAGAGATTTACATTCATTTTAGTGTGAGATGGCTCTACAGGTCTCTCACATTCGATATCTCATCATCTAAATATGGGAGAGAATATTATACTATTGTTATAGTAACAACAGGCTGACTCGAAAAGAAATAAAACCGTATTTTAAAAATATACAATATAAATTTTCACAAAGTTATTTTTGTTGCACAATGAAATGTCAAAATTCTAGGAAATGACATCTTCTAAAGATAGGTTTTTGTCTAAACTCACATTGAACTTTGGATATGGTCTCCTTGAATATGTACTGATATATTTAAAAAGATAGCTCCTCAGTGTAATAAAATTTAATTCCTAGGTTCCCCCTCCCTCTGCTTTTTACTTTAAAGCTGCTGCTTCTCCATTGTCTCCACCTCAGCAAATGCTAAGTCTAAATTTTCCGTTTGCTTTGGGTAAAATGTTAATGTTAACATTGACATGTCTCTTCCTTTCTCATACCTCATTCAAATGTAGCACTAAACCTTGTTAATTTTATCTCCTAAACACATTCTAAACCTTTCTGATCAAGTTCATTTTTACTATTGTGGTTCAAAGCATATTTAGCTTTAATTGGGCTGCTATAATATTCACTGGGCATCTTCTACTAATCCCCTCTTGTTGATTGATTTACTAAGAGCTCTTTCTGTACATTTTTTTTATTATACTTAATTAAATTTATTTTTTTATTCCCAAATGCAGTTTCCCCTCCTTCCTCACCTCCCATTCCCCCTCTCCACCTCCTTTATGTCCCTAGAAAGATTACACAATCAAATCTTTAGCCTTCCTTATGGAGGAAGCATACAATTTAGTTATTCAATATTAAATAAACCTGAAAACATACATATAAGTAACATTATACAGAAGAATCAAGTTATATTTAGTAATAATACATATGACATATGTATACACATATAAGACATCTGTGTCATATATATACACACATGACACCTGTATCATATATACATATACATATGTGACATATATCTTGTGCATGTGTATATATATATGACTTAGAGTTTTTATTGCTGTGAAGAGACACCAAGACTATGGCAATTCTTCTAAATAAAAGCATTTGACTGAGCTTGTTCACTTACAGTTTCAGAGGTTCCGTCTATTATCGTCAAGATGGGGAGCACAGTTGCATGCAGGCTGATGTAGTGCTGGAGCTAAGAGGCTTATAGTTTGACTAAGAGGAACCAGGAAGCTAACTGATTGTCACACTGAGGGAAGCTTGAGCAAGAGACCTCAAAGACCACTTCCACAGCCATACACTTCTTCTACAAGGCCATGTGTCTTAATAGTCCCACTCCCTTTAGGGGCCATATTCTTTCAAACTACCACTAAACACACACACATAGATGTAATATAAATTAGTGGAAGGGGGCCAGGAATCTGAAAGATCATAAGAAGGGGTATATCACAAAGTGTGGGTGGAAGAAAGGGAAGGGTAAATGATGTGATTATATTATAATTTCAAAAATAAAAGAAATGAATTTAAATTATATTTGTTAGACTCTGTTGTACTTATGTTTATTTGATTCCCCTAAATTCAATTCATAAAGCACACCTGCAAGGCTGAAAATGAACAGATATATCATATATGCATATTTCATATATATGTGTACATACACACACATATATTCACAAACTCACACACACTTTCTCTTTGTCATTTTTAAAATCTTTCATGGCTATGACCATCTGAATGTCTTCAAATCAGCTCCATTCCTTTCAATAATAGAAAAAACAATGTAGTGACAGACACAAGTAGTAGACTGATTTTTCTGTGCTCTTAGAAATACTTGTTAGTATCAGCTCACCACTGTCCTATAGACCAGAGGAAATTCTCATGGTGAGATTCTTTGAAGAAGTTTGTGCTGTGGATCCCATCATAGTTTGGATGGGAGCATTGACATTTCCCTGGTAAATCATTACTCTATCAATGTAATCATCATTTCTGAGGTCATTCCTGACACAACTGACAGTATCACCGACTTCAGCTTTTCCACTAATTTCATTAGCATTAAATTCTTCACAGACTTGTTGAATATTTCTGCAACAATATTGTCAATAGTATTCTTATCCCTTATGATCTTAGGAATGTTAATTGTTACCTTTATGTTTCAGTGCCATTGCCAATAAAAGCTTCTTAAACCAATGATTCTAACACAGGATATTCTGAGGATTTGTGAATAATCCTCACTTGCCATGCCTCTAAATATATAACAAATAATAAATGTTATCCACATTATTAGGGTTCTTTTTACTCCATAATAATATTTCAGTTTAAGTCACAGTCTGTAGTAACCCTAATTACAGGCATTGACTGTATATTGCTGGATTTTCCTCTTGCTATATTTTAGTCCATTTTTCTCTTAGTAAAGAAACTATAAATCAAAATTCATTCCAACATATACTTATTTTAATTACTTTAGTATTTCCTGTTGCCCACTATACTACAGCCTTACTACATAATTAATCTTATTGTCGTTTCACTATCTGGCCCCTTTCACTATCCTATCCAAAATGAGAACCTTGCGCACCACATTAGGCTAATGTTATCATATACTTTCTCTTGTCTTAGAGTTTTTAACTAGTCACTGCCTAACAGATCCTTTATTCTAAATTCACATCATTGGTTACAGCACATTCCATCCTAAAACTTGATCTTAAATTTCATTTCTTCCTGAAAAGAATCCTGTCTTTGCCCTGGTTTGGCTGATACTTCTGTACATATCCATAGCAAACCATACCTTGGCCATCGTGACATGTAGCAGCATTACAACAATAACTTTTATCTAATTTTCACCCTGGACAGAAGTTACATGAAAACATGATTCATGTTATCTGCTTCCCCTGTAAACGCTTGATGCCCACTCCACAACATGGTAAATTGTAGCTAAATGACAAATATGAGTTAAGTGTATGATATATGAGATGAAGCTTTACTAAATTTAATTGGGTTTAGTTCTAATTGGATCTCACTGGAGTATTTATAATAGTCTCCTTCATTTTCTGCCCACCCACCTTGTCATTCCTAAGATGTATTATTCACTACATAAGACAAACTAATCCTTCTAAACACAATCACCCTCGCTAAAACCCATTAGTGTCTTGCAATAGTATGTGAGTTAAATTCTAAGCTATGCTTTCATCCATCAAGTATCTATCGATCAAACTTCTGTGCGATGCTGTGAGGTAACCTGCTCAGCATTTTATCAGTGCTTCTACAGGGGAAGCTGATGAACCTCTCTCAAGTCCTCCTCTTCTCTCTACTCAACAGTCAATGAGACAAGCTCTTCTCATCCAACACAGAGAGTCATCAATACACTCTGTTATAAAAAGCCAAGGAAAGAGTTGCATTACTATCCATAATTAGCATAAATTATAGGCATTTTACTTAAACAAATGAATTTTCAATTACTTATTACATAGTATGCTTTCTTATTGCTTATATTTTAGTATAGCGTTAGTACATTTTTAAATATAAGGAAGTTGATTTGAATTCTGATTATAGTATTTTATATAATTTATTATTGCAAAAGAAATGCTTGTGACAAGTATCAGTCTTTAAATTAGAGCAAGAGTTTTAATAAATTTGGAAACATCCTAAATAATTATTGAATGGTTCCAAACAGCTTACAACTACTTTTTACATATTTTGTCTTCAAAATTCTGTTTCCATCGTGTTAGTTATAATCAACAAAAGCATATTTTGATTTAGATTCTTTATTCAGTAACTGTATTAGTACACAAAATTATAATTGACTTTAAAATAAATACAACTGACTCTGGGCATGTATAAAAGTTATTGGTTGAAGCAGTCATGGTCAAGTTATCCAAATAGAAAGATGAGAATTGCAATTTATATATTGTTCTGAATGCAACTTTTATTATCCTAGAATAATTCTGTTCTTAAAATTACTTTTTGCAATACCTTGCTTTCTTATCTAGAGTCAGGAAATACTTACTAGTGTGATTTTTCTTTTATTAACCACTGAAGAAATTCTACCTTATCTTCATCATCAATCAGAACATTTCTTACTGCAAGGATTACCTTCTGAAATCTTGAATTCTGACCACAACAAATTCTTTAAATCTATTTTCCTATGATCAGTCAACTTTTCCTTAGTTTGGTCATGCTCAGGACTTCTGTTTATTTTCTGTTCCATCATTTTATATCTATGTTAAATTCTCTAAGCCCCCAGAGCTTTGTGCATTATATTTGTTTATTTTTAAAATAATCTTAACAGTAAATTTATCATTTGATTTTATTTTTCTTAAAACTATCTTACCTAAAGTCAATAAAAAATTGTGTCCTGGTCATTCAAGACTATGTTCAGGCTATTACAAACAATGCTGCTATGAACATAGTTGAGCATATACTTTTGTTGTATGATAGGGCCTCTCTTGGGTATATTCCCAAGAGTGGTAT
>NW_004949104.1:2130630-2133330 GCF_000317375.1 Microtus ochrogaster
AGGAGGCAGAAATCTTTAATAAATAAGTAAATTTAAAAAATGACTATATTCAAAACTGCTCCTTTTTCTCATTTCTTTGACCCAGAACCACTATTCCTCATTTTCAAACTTCAGTCAGGCTGCCGACTAACAGTTACTTACTTCTGGAACTTGCTCTATTAACATTTCTATCTCTCATTTGGATTTTAAAGTCTTTTTCAACCTTTTACTGACACTATAGGCCATTGTTTATTGTATACTGTGATTTTTCCCTTAGTACAATACAGTGTTTTTCAATTTCTTTCATGAAAAGTTTGCCTAAAGATTTTTTTGTGAAATTTATTTAACTATTTAACTCACTAACCATCTTGCTATCTTTCAATAATATAATAGTTTTAGTAATAATTTTTACTCTTTCAATATAGTGAATATTATAATATTCACTATTTTTGTCCTGTGCTTTTTCCACATTCATTACTATTTAAAATTTCTTAAATATCTCAGGATGTTGTGCTTAATCTTAATGGAGGCAAAAGGGGTTTCATCCTGCCCCAAATTCATTTGCCAGACTTTGTGGACTCCCCAAGTGAGCCCAGGAAGAAGTGGATGGGGTGGAGGTGAGGTGCAGTAGGAGGGATACAAGGGAGAACTGTGGTTGAAATGTAAAATAAAGAAAATAAATAAAGAAATAAAAAATGAATAAAAAAATATCTCAAATGTCCTTTGATTACATTATATTTCTGCTAATTCATCTTAACAAATGCCTTTCAGTAATCACTGGTTATTTTGATTTTTTATTTTGTTTTTACTTGTTTGTTTTGATTTGTTATTTTGTTTTAAGTTAAATTGAAATGTACAAAACAAATGACCCCTTGAAAGTCTTCAACTATGTGTTATTATGCATATTGTTCATATTGTACACATGTTACCTCAAACCTCAATACTCCTAAGCATTGTCATCCTCTCTAAAGATGATTCTATTCCCATTATGCTCTAGATTTCAAGTCCGCCCTCCCATCAATCCTTATTAATTCCTAATATGATACCAGTACTAATAAATTTATCCATTTTGTATGTTTTGTATAATCAGATTCATGTTTGAACATATTTCACTTTTCATACTACTTTTAGCATCTGTCTTGTAACTTATCAGTGCTGAATTGTATGCTTGAGAACAACATGCCAATGTAATTCTCCAATACATTTAGTTTGCTAATTGATCTGTTTGTTAATATATGCATCGTAATGAATTTTTGGCTATTATTGAAGTATTACTATGAACATTTTTGCAAAGCTTTGTGAGTTAATACTGGAATTTCCTTCGTCATGTACTTACTGGCAACTGTTGCTGCTTCATGTAGTACTACTAACTTTCTGAATGGCTCCAAATTACAGCTCCAACATGCATATCCCTATAAAGAATAACCAGGATTTCTGTTTCTGCACATACTTGTCAACACTTATTTTCCATACAAATTATAGTGATCAATGAAGTAGCATTTAATCATAATTTTTGTTTAAAACTGCTCGTGATTTAATATGATAATAAATTTTCATTCACTTTAACTTATTATTATTTTGTGTAGGAGTTGGTCTTTACATTAAATTTTAAGAAGCATTAATATATTCTGTCTCCAGAACACTTATGGAATATATTATAAGAAAACATTTTCTCCCTTATTAAAGTTTTTCTTTATTTTGAAAGTGTTCCTTGATGTACAAAAGGCTTTTGTCATTAAAGGATATGGTTTTCAGATTTTAGTGTTTATGCTATTAATGTTCAGGGTAGAAAATCATGGCCAAGTTCAAAATTATGAAAATTCTGTATTCTAGTTTTCAGTAAAAGTTCTTTTAGTTTGGTCGTACTTAATATGAGTCAAATTTAAGTGGCTTGAAAAAGTGTGCATCTTTGTGTTTTACCTATAGATATTCAAAAGTTCCAATACAATTTGTTGAAAAAAAAAAACAAGGATTTTCTTGTTCTATTGTAATGGAATCCTTGTCTGGAATTCTGTGAATATGATTGTAAGTATAATTTCTGAAATCAACTGCATTCCATTTTTTCATAATCCTATTATAGTATCAGTGTTGTACAGTTTTGAACTATGACATACATTTATAGTAACTTTTAAATAAGTAATTGTGAATTCTCAAACTTTTGTTTATCTGAGAGAAATGGGAAATGAGTATAATCCATCCCCACATCACATAGATTGAAAAAATATATGAGAACTCAAGAAACTAGACATCATAAGATTTAACAATCCAATCAAAATAGGGTATAGGTCTAAGCAGAGAATTCTCGACAGAAAAATCTCAAATGGCTGAGAAACACTCAAATATTCAACATTTCTCCCACCCAGAAAGAAACAAATTAAGGAGAAATGAGGCCATATTTATTGCATAAATACTTTAGGACCATCTCAGACATTCTGAACAGTAAAACAGTTTAGGAAGACAAAGCACACTATGATACCTCTCAAGCATTTGACCCACTGGTACATTGGGTAACAATTCTCAAGAACACAGCAAAAATAGTTAAGAGGATTAATGAGAAAAGCTAAGTTAATATGGCACAACTTTCTCTCACAAGGTTTAGGCTGCAAGTTTCAATCCACCATATGCTTGGTGGTTGCTTAGCATCAAGTATTTTCCAGAATTGTGATATTGTGATATAGTTGATGCTGGTGTGTGTGTGTGTGTGTGTGTGTGTGTGTGTGT
>NW_004949104.1:2133430-2134796 GCF_000317375.1 Microtus ochrogaster
TTTTGATATCCAATTCTTATCATCTCTCTAGAAATCTGAAAGCGCTAAAGCATACTCTGCTTGTTGACCACCTTCTTGCAGCCCCTGGCAGCCACAACACTGAAATGAGTGCCTATAGATTGAAACAAGAACATTTTCTTCTTTTCAAATCAATTTACTTCAAATTGCACACTGCATTTTTTTTTTTACTTTTTTGTGTTAGACAATTACATTGTTTCCTTTTTCTTCTCTATTGTATTGTCAATGGACTCCAGAGGGGTTTTTGTTTGTTTAACAGCTGCTGACAGACAAATGAGAGACAGAAGTTGGTAAAAGAAGCCTTTTAATTCAAGTCCAGATATGAGAGAAAAGATACAGAATTAAATACTAAAACGGCCATCTTGTAGTCTGACTAGGGTTTGGGAGCTGTTAGATGACAATAAATGGAAAAAAAAAACACTCATTTCTTTTGAGTCAGTAAACATGTAAATATCTTATGCTCATAGTTCACATATTCTGTTATTTTTGTATATATAACCATAATTACCACGACTTTTTCTTACTCTATGTATTTTCTGCTTACTTTTCCCCTTATTCTTTCATTCCCATATAGGTTTAAAATTTTATATCCATTATGAAAAGAGACTATAGGTATTTTTAGGTAAAATAAATCTGTTACTAAGTATTATAATAGTTTATTGAGAGATCTATCAATCAAATGATTAGAATACTACTTAAATTATAATAGCAATTAGCATAAAATTACATATGGAAAATAATAAAAAGTTGAACACTGAAGCCAAGAAAGCAAGGATCAACTTATGAGGAAATGCATATGAAGTTAGTCTAATACGAATATAAGGCTTTGTTATCGTAAGTCAATAAGGACAAACATTTTGGTAAAAATAAACAGAATTAAAGAGAAAAATCTACTGAGTATTGTAGTTTGATTGTAATCTCCTCCTTAAGCTCATAGGTAATGTTACTATTAGGAGTTGTGGCTTAGCTGGAGTAGGTATGGCCTTGGTTGAGGAAGTGTTTGCTGTGGGGATGGACTTTGAGTCTCCTTTGCTTCACTCAGTGAGACACACAGATCACTCCCTATTGCCTGCAAATCAAGATCTACAGCTCTCAGTTCCTTCTCCAGTACCATGTCTGCCTGCACAGCATGTTGCACCATGATATGTGCTAAACCTCTGAAAAAGTAAGCCATCCCAGTTAAATGTTTTTCTTTCATAAGAGTTTCCATGGTCATGGTATCTCTTCATAAAAACAGAAACCTGAACTAAAATAGAAGTTGGTTCCAGGGATTGGACTATTGTTTAATAGGCCTGACCATGCTTTTGTTCGAAGGAATATGGGCCTTGGGGCAGTGGATTAAAAAATA
>NW_004949104.1:2135987-2137865 GCF_000317375.1 Microtus ochrogaster
TACTGAGAAAGATTTAGTGATCATCTAATGAGTATATTCTTTACAAATCTTGTAATATGAAATCTGTTTTTATTATTATATTTTCTACATTTTAATAAGAAATAGATCATGTTAAAGAAGCATTTTAGTGAGAAGGATATGAGAGACTAATCATTTTTGACAGGTTTATTTCATTTTCTTTAGGTCTATATGTGTGAGAGACAGTGTCTGCCACATGTTTGTTAGTGCCCATTGGAGCCAAAAACGGGCAACAGATTCCTAAGGGTAGAGTCACAGCTGGTTGTGAACCATCTGAATGCATGCGGGGAACTGAACTCAGAACCTTTGGAATACCAGTGGGTGCTCTTAACCACTGCATTGTCTTATCAGGCATAAATTTATTTTTTTTTTAAATTAAGAATTACTCTATAGAAGGGGTTTTAGCAATGGGCATTCTATTCTCATTTTATTCAATATGTGCAAAGTAAGTAAGCTGTGTAATGTGGGTTGTTAAGAATACCTTCTAAATGATCTCAATGTTGCAAGGCACGTTGTCATAGCACTGGGATTTAATTATATGTTTTGCTGACCTTAGTTTTATTTGTCTGTCCCATTTGTCACAGAACTGACATTTTCCAGATGCAAAACACAGTACACTAGCAAAAATACAAAAACGCTGCTTCATAACATAGAGCAGAGTTTTAAGTATTATATGATTACTGACATTTTTCTGAGTTAAATTTGTTTCATTATTTTGTTGTAAGATTCACAAAACATTTGCAGTTCCTTGCTTCTGAGATATTAATAATGTCTGCAAGAAACATTCCAAATGCCAATTTTGAAATACATAGAAAGATGAAGTCAAGAAAGCAGGTAAGCATTTAGGTAACATAAATTTAGCATCCAAACAATAAAGTTTAGGAACTCAATTTTAGAAGAGTAATGGAGAATGCCATTTAAAAAATGCCCATAATTCTTCTGACTCCTAAAGTGTAAAATTGTTGTTATACCTTTTTGCATTTAATAACATGTACAGCAGTAAATCTTAACATGCAAGATTTGGAAAAGTTGTTCAGACTTTTGCTTCAAGCAAGTGAATAAAACCAGCACATATATAGAACATGGATTATATGTCAGTTAGGGCTTCTTTGAATTGAGCTTTTTGAAAAACTGATAGAACCTGTCACAATAACCAGCCTTACAATGCAAAATGCCAAATTCAATTTGAAGATAAATACAGAATGACCAAACTTAAATTATATTTTGTCATATTCTTTAAATAACACTAATAATTAATTCTTATGTTTAAATTAAAAATAGCTTGTAGTACTCTTAATATTTTTTAAAAGACAAATTTCAGGAACATGTTTAAAACTGCAGCTGAAGTGAAACATACTTCTTAGTGGATCTGTTATGCTTTATTTTTAGAATTTCATTCGGAATGTCAATTGTACAGATTCTTCTAGTTTGTAGAGCTTTTACTGGTTGTGGATTTCATTCTTCTAGTCTATTGGATGTGTAGCTTTTAAGTACCATATCCCATGCTACCCTATCTAAAATAAGTTAGTGACTGAGTTCAGTAATTAATGGCTGCCTACAGCACATAGCACTTAATCAGCTACCTTGGTCAAGAATGGCCTTTGACACCAGTGGCCTTAACCTTTCAATTAAGTACACAAAGGCTTCCAATTATCTTCATGTAAAACCACATATATTTTATCTAGATTTTCCATCCATACCCTTCTCTTCTCCTGTAAGATAATATGAATTGAATGAAAGAATGTCCAGAAGAGTATGCACACACTTTGCCAGGTCTGAAGCAAAAATCTGTTCATTTTTGATCAAATTTACTTACAAAATGTATGCCAGATTAAGTTCATTCTTTAAAATACGAGTTTT
>NW_004949104.1:2138089-2140093 GCF_000317375.1 Microtus ochrogaster
TAAAAAAATTTAAAAATATATTGTTTTTAAAAAATATGTGTTTTATAAATGGATACTTTGTAAGTAGTCAATTCTGGCAAAGGAGGCAAGGTATTGAGAAAGAAAGTGGCTATGTGGTTTTGAGTGGTCACATTCATTAGCTAAATATAGTTATGTGAAATGAAAGACAGTTTCTGCCTGACCCAAACAATGAAGTATTCTTAGTTAAAAGTCATTTCTCAAGGACATATTAACAATTGTGGAATGAGTGAGATTATAAGTCAATACAATATTATTGAGAAGCTTGTGTCAAAATTCTAGAATAATTTTACTATATTCTTTTTATACTTTCATTTGGGCCTAAAAGTAAAAAGACAATCACGTGGTTGTAGAACTAGTAGATGAAGAGACAAATCTGGACTCTAGTTCCAGTAAAATAAAAAATCACACGAATTATTCAGTGTAGGAGTTTTATGTTTCAGTTTTTTTTAATGTACATGATGTAGAAAAATGCAAATATAACATAATCAGCTTAACGGATTCAAATGACACACATAGAAATCTATTTGGAGATACAACGGTAAGGTTATCTGATATTATCATAGTTCTTTGGGAATACAGTCAATTCTTATTAGCATACTAGTATATGTCAATCACTACTTAATATATGAGGGGAGCTAAGTAGGAAGTCACTTTCAATTTAATTCCATTCTCTCCTCATTTTTAATGTTGATGACAGATTCATAAATATTGAGAGTCAAATGTATAAATGATTCCAACTTACATAGGTAACTTACCAAGAATTTAGATAATCCATCATTTCCATTATTTGCAATATCTTCAAATGATCTATTTTAATCATATATTTCCCCTCCCCCATCTCCTCCCAGATCGACTATACCTCCACTTCATTTCATCTCATTTTTTTTCTTTTCATCTCTCTCTGCTCAAAAACAACCCCAAAACAAAAACAAAGAGCAAAGGTAAACAAAAAGTCCAATAAGAAAAAAACACTAAAGCAAAACAATTAAAGCACACAAAAATATGGAGTTTTTTTTTAATTGGTCAACTATTGCTGGGCATATGGCCTACTCTAGATTGTGGCAAATACCCCCAGTGGCATGCCATTGAAGAAAATTGGAGTTCTTGGCCGGAGGTGGGTCTTTATGTCCACTTCCTCTGTGTTGTCATTTCATTTGGTTTGCAATTGTGCAGGTCTTACGCTTGCTGTCTCTTTCCTGTGAACTCCTATGTGAATCAGTTCCATTGTGTCTGAAAGATACTATTCTCAGAGTCATTCACCAGCTCCGGCTCTTGGAATCTTCTTGCCTCTTCTTCACAGACCCCTAAGCCTTGAGGAGATGGCCTTTTTGAAGGAAATCTGTCACTGTGGAGGCAGGCTTTGAGGTCTCATATATGCTCAAGCCCTGCATAGTGTCATAGATCATTTCCTGTTGCCTGTGAACCAAGATGCCTGCCTGCAGGCTGCCATGTCATGCCATAATAATATGGTAAACTTCTGAAATTTAAAGTTATCCAATTAGATGTTTTCTTGATAGAAGTTGGTGTGGTCAAGGTGTCTCTTTTCAGCAATAAGAACTCTAAGAAGTTGGTACCAGACACTCGGTATTGTTATGATAGGCCAGGTCAAGCTTTTGTTTAAAGGAATGTGGATCTGGGAACTGTGGATTAGAAATACAGTTGAATTCTCAATAGTCCTCATTGTCCGCTATGTAAGTCCGGTTTTATTCCATGCTTTTTCAGACCCAGGCTAGCTGGTCTTGGTGAATTTCTGAAAGAACATCCCCATTGTCTCAGTGAGTGGGTGTACCCATCGCGGTCCTGAGTTCCTTGCTCGTGCTCCCCCTCCTTCTGCTCCTGATTTGGACGTGAGAACTCAAGAACAATGGCAATGGGTTTTTGATCCTACTACACATACTGGCCTTGTTGGAGCCTAGGCAGTTTGGATGCTCAACTTACTAAACCTGGATGGAGGTGGGCGGTCCTTGGACTTCCCACAGGTCA
>NW_004949104.1:2146351-2148642 GCF_000317375.1 Microtus ochrogaster
GAGAGTTTGGAGTCTAAGGTTTGGTAGAGAGACACTGAGCAGTCTAGTCAGTCTGAGCAAGGCCCCTTCTGTCTGGGCATTGCTAGGGGTAAAAGTTCTCTTTAGTAACTTGCTCTTCTGATTCTCTGATCTTCTGAAACTGAAGGAATAGTTTATTTAGCTTACAGTTCCAGAGGGATGAGTTTATCACCATGGGAAATTGCAAGCGTGGAATAGAAGAGGAGAAAACAAAATTATTTTTAATCTCAAAGCCTTTTCTCAGTGACATACTTTCCCCAGCATGGTCATGCCAATTAAGTCTCCTCAAGGAGAATCAACTCTGGGAACCAAGTGCTCAAACTTCAGGACAAATATAGATATTTCTCATTCAAACCAACATAACAGGCATCATATAGTGTTCATTTTTAGTAGCAAAATATATACTTTTGGCTCAGTATGTAAACAAAGTTTGATACATACTAGATTTAGCTCACCAGTATCTTAGTCTGTGTTTATCTCTGCATATTTAATGCTTTGGGTTAGGAATTTATAGTTTTCTATTTTCATTTCTCAACTGCAAAATTGTTAATTTATTTAAAGGTATATAAAATACATATGGTAAGTGAGCTATATAAATTGCGTATTATTAAATTCAAAGAGATAAGATGATGGTGATATTGATTTTTGAGAAGTAATTACTTTAAAAACCAAATTGGCAACTTTTATTTGAAGATAAAATTTTAATCAAATAAAATAACCAGAACATGGTCTTACTGGTTGACTACCAATATGATTCTTTCTTTGTGTATATAAAAGGAACTTGGAATTTCATATATTATATCAGATGAGCCTATTGTTTGCTATGACAATCTGCTCATGTTGAATGGGAACAATGACATCTACAGCTGGAGCAATTTGTGGCCCAAGAATCATAGACCCAGAGTTAAGCCTCAAAACTGAGTCTATCTGATCACGACAGCATTCCTACCACAGACCAATGTGGCCACTATTTAGCACACAGAACTAGCTGTCACACAATGAAAAATCTTTTGTCATATTTAGATGAGAACATCCATGATGTGGCTTGGAAGCAAACAGCCGACATAAGGTACAATCATCTGTGAAAAGAAAAAAAGGTCATTGTTGGCTATTTCTGTGAGGTAACTTGAAAGGAGGAGGGGAAGGGTGTCACACTCTGCATGGATCCTTGAAGTTTTTCAGGCTCACACTCCATTAGCAGTGACAAGTTGCCATCTGTTAGTGAACTCTTCCAGAAGAGTAAAAGCAACCCAAGAACATTTTGCTACACTCACAATGGTTCTCCACACCCAGCGCTTGGTTTTGTTAGATGTGCCAGGAAACATACATGGTCACTAGCAAAGTTCTTTGGTTAACTAAATAAGTGCCCGAGAATAAATGATATGTATTTCTAAATTACAAATAGCTACATGGATCAGTGCTGATTATTCAAGACTAAAAGGCCATATGGGTTACGTTTTAATAACTTTGCGGACAATTTTATTCAGTATTTCGGAGTTTTTATTATTTTCTCTCAAATTTTTCTTTCCAAGGCAGTGGTCTGAGCTGTGCCTGGAAAAAATGAAACTGGCCAGTTTATGTATTCACCTTAAATTGCATCTCGCGGAGATTTCATGATAAACATTGGGGAAGTACTAAGCTGTAAATCATGAAAACCTCTCCTTTTCATGCATGTTAAATTTGTGAAATGTCAGAAAATGAAATATTTTCACTTGAATATATCTATGATTTTGAATATATATGAATCATTAATAAATGTTATATTCATTTGTTTGCATGTGCTTTTTATGATCTCTGAATACATCCAAATACATTATTCTTCTGTTTTCAGGGAGATACAATTCCAAGACTTTTAGAGAAACAAACAAAATAAAGGTTCAATTAAGAATACATTTTATGTTAAGAATTCCTGGACCCAAATGAAATAATAGTAGTTTTTATACATATATATGCACATTCTGGACTAATTGTCAATACTGAATTTTAACTAAACCTCTTGTTCTTAGAAAGTTTTGAAAGTTAACAAATTTCCAGATCATCTTATGTTCTGTGAAGCATCTTGTTATACAGCATCAGTCTTCTGTGTAATTTATTAGACCTAAAAGATGCCCTTTATTACCCATGAGCAGGGCAAATAGAGCCTGCCACTCTTCTCTGTCTCCAGTATGATTCGCTGAAATATACTGTCCGTTCTCAATTGTGAGAAAATGCTTGTTATTCAACCAAACTCCTCTAAATTTCTCCCTCCCTCCCTTCTTCCATCCCTTCCTCCC
>NW_004949104.1:2148742-2151056 GCF_000317375.1 Microtus ochrogaster
ATTCAAGTAGAAACATGAAAGACAGTGGTGCTGAGTGTGATTTAAATTGTGGGTGCCTGGCTCAAGAAGTTTCAGAGGTGAAGAATGTTACTATGTGGTCTAGAGACTATTTTTTTGTGATATTTTGGTGAAGGATGTTGCTGCTTTTTTCCCTTGTCTGAAGAGTCTGCCTGAGGCCAAAGTGAACAGTTTTGAATTCATTCCATTGGCAGAGGAAATCTCAAAACAGCCTAGAAACAGACTCTGTTGTGTTGTTATTACTCCTCACTATTACACAGGTTTATAACTAAAAGTAGGAAGCTGATCAGGGTAAATTATAAAATGTAGGAAGTTGAATGGAGCTAAGTCATGTGAGCCAGGAGGTAAACTGATTAAGAAATAGAAATAAATGGAGTGGGGACCTCAGACCAAGATTCCATCCAGATAAGTTTACAATTTGTGAAGAGGAATTAAGGAAAAGCTTAGATTCAGGTGTTGTGGTGCACACCTTTAATCCTAGCACTTGGAAGGCAGAGGCCTTCAGATCTTGGGTTTTAGGCCAGCCTGGTCTACACAGCAAGTTGCAGGGCAATCCAGCTGCAACAGTAAAGGTCACCATTAAAAACACAAAGCTGGTGAAGATATAATTGAACAAGGATTCATATTCTAGCTCCAGCAAGCATCAGAACTTGACAGTTTTAGCCATGTGGCTCTTAAGTATAGAAGAAAGGGGTTATAGAAACTTGCTCTGGAATTAAGGAAAACTGCTGAGCCAGGTGCGATTGAGGTATGCTGAATGAAGGCCTAGGGAGGTCATTGCATGAAACTGAAGCCTGGGTTGCCATGGAGCCCCAAAGATGTTAGGGATGCTAGTCAAGAAATACTTGTTGAGGAAGAGGAAGGAGAACAAGCCTGAGAGAAAGAAGTATGTTGCATCAACAAAATCAAAGGGAACTGGAGATCTGAAGAGCACTTTGGCATCAGACATGGATATGTAGAGTTTGGAGTTTGCCCTGGTTTTCAGTCTTGTTTTGGTCCAGTATTTCCTCACTATACTCCCTTCTCTACAGATTGGAACTGTAGCCTATATCCTGCGCCATTATATGTTGGAAGTATGTTATCTGCTCCCTGATTTTTGATTTCACAGAGGATTACAGTTAAGAGATTGCATGAATCTCAGGAGCGACTTTGAAATTTGATCTTTTAAACATTGTTGAAACTGTTATAGACTATGGGGACTTTTAAAGTAGGACTAAATGCATTTTGAATTATGATACTCTTAGAATCTTTTGGTGCTAGGGAGTGGAGTATGGTAATATGAATGTATTAATATCTATAAACTTTTAGGATGTGGCACTACTAGGGGGTATGACTTTGCTAGAATAGGTATGGCTTTTGTGGAGGAAGTGTGTCACTCCCAAGTCAGGGTTTAAAGTCTTATATATGCTTAAGCCATGCCCATTGTCACAGATCAGTTTCAGTTAACTGAGAGTCAAGATGTAGGACTCTTCAGCACCTTGTCTGTCTCCATCCTGCCGTGTCCCATCGTAATGATAATGAACTAAACCTCTGAAATAGTTAAATGTTTATCTGAACATGGTGTCTCGTCACAGAAAAAGAAACCCTAAGACACTGTCCTTCCACATGGTTTTCCAGGCCAATTTAGTTAATCAAGACAATCTTTCACAGTCATGACCATATGCTAAATTATTTTAAATGCTGTTTACAAGAAATACACCTCAACCTCAGAGATAGACACTACCTCAGAATAAAGGGTTGGGAAAAGGTTTTCCAATCAAAGGGACCTAAAAAACAAGCAGATGTGGCTATACTAATATCTAACAAAATCGATTTCAAACTAAAATCAATCAGAAGAGATGGAGAAAGACGTTTTATACTGGTAACAGGAACAATTCATCAACATGAAGTCTTAATCCTGAATATCTATGCCCCTAATTCAAGAGCACTCACATATGTAAAAGAAACATTACTGAAACTTGAATGGCACATGAAAACCCACACACTAATAGTAGGAGATTTCGACACTCCTCTCTTGATAATGGACAGGACAGGTCAAACAGACAGAAACTTAACAGAGAAAAAAGAGAACTAAGAAATGTAATGAATCAAATGGACTTAACAGACATCTATAGAACATTCGACCTCACCCCCCAAAAAAGAATATACTTTTTCTCAGCACTTCATGGAACCTTCTCTAAAATTGATCACATTCTCAGTAACAAAGCAAAATCTTACTACAAAAGCCTGTATGCCACAAAACTGGAAAATGCAAAAGAAATGAACATTTTTTTAAGATAAGTACCATATACCAAAG
>NW_004949104.1:2154827-2160975 GCF_000317375.1 Microtus ochrogaster
GTATTTGAAGGGAAGTTCTATATTATTACAGTTATTATTCACAGTTTATGAGTCATTACCTATGTATATTGCCAATTTTTGTGGTGATAGGACTGGATGTCCATGCTAGGCTAGCATTCTGCCTTTGAGTGATATTTGCAGTCTCTGTTATCTACATTTTGAAAGATATCACCAATTGATATAGGATATCAGGTTGGCATTTTTATCACTCCATGGTAATACCAATCTATTGTGTTCTCACTCTACTTCGTCGGGACTGAAAAAGCATCTGTCAAAATTATCTTTGCTCTTTTAAATTTAATAGTTTTTGCATACAATATTCTGATGATATTCCCTGCCTTCCTGAACTGCCCCCTAAATCCACCTATGTCCCCACCCACCCAAATCTACATATCTTCCCTCATCAGAAAAGAAAGAGGAATCTAAAGAGAAATAAAATTTAAATAAGATAAACTAAAACCAAACAAACCTCAATAGAACAAAACTAATACATGACCAGAAAAACAAAAAGCCAAGCAAAAGCATAAAAAATACAAATTAATACAGAGTCACACACAGTGGCAAACCCATAAATCCCTTAAAAACACAAAATCCTAAACTATAATGCCTGAGCAGATATATGTATGGTAAGAAAAAATTGCCTAGACAAAGCATCATAACAAACAAAAAAAAAACAAACAAACCCTTTAAAAATTACCACTGAGTTCATTTTGTGTTGGTTATCTACTGCTAGGCATGAGACTTGGCCTTAAACATTGTTTGCATATCCAGTGATACTACATCGAAGAAAACTAATTGTTCATTTGTTTGTGGTAAATAATTGGATATATTTTCTGTGTTAAGACTGTGGTCTTGTGTCCATTTCCACTATCAGCATTAGGACCTAATCCGCCCAAGACCTGTGCAGTGTCTGCACATCCAGTCAGTTTTTGTGAGTTCCTGTGCTCCTGTTCCTGCTGTGTTTAGGTTTTGGTCCTTTGGTGTCATTCATTCCCTCTAACTCTTACAATCTTCCTATCTCTTCTTCTTAGGTTTTTTCTAAGCCACAATGGGAGGAAACTTATAGAGACATCTATTTAAAACTAAGTGTTCCAAGGTCTCTCACTCTCTGCACGTTGTCTGGTGTCAGTGTCAGTATTCATTCTTATTGCTATAAGAAGAGTCTCAGACTACGGCAGAGTAAAGCACTAATCTATGAGTGCAGCAGGAAAGTCATTTGAGTCACTTTGTTGCTATGTTCCTTTAGCAGAACAGTAGTATTTAGTTTGTACCTAGGCCCCTGGCCTATTTAGTCTAAGTTTCCTAGGCACCCAAATAGTGTTGGAGATGCGTTCCATCTCAAGGAATGGACCTTAAATCCAATAAGATATTGGTTGGTTATTCTTACACACTCCATGACACTGTTTCATGACTGTATCTTACATGTTGTTCATAATTATAGAACAAAAGTTTTATAACTTTGTTGGTGTTTAGGTTTTTCCGTTGGTGATAAGCAAAGTACTTTCTAGTACAGTGAGCTCTAGCCAGTCAGTAGGCCTAAAAGCTCTATGGAAGCACCCACCAGTTAGGCTTTTCCTTCTTCAATAAATTGGGTTGGAGGGGACTCTTACCATCTGTTTGCAGAGAAGTAAGCAATAGCATTGGGAAAGACGTGAGTTGTTTGGGGTTGCACACAGGGCCCCATTGGCCAACAACTCAATTCAGTGTAACACATTTCCAAAAATGGAGTCATAATTTGGTGGCTGGAGATGTTCAGACAGGACTTTATCTCTCTTGTTTTCCAAGTAATCATACTCTGACCAATTCTATTCTTCAACAAGATTATGCGTTTATGTATGCTCATTGCTATTGTTCTACGGTTCCATGCAGCATGTGAATTCTGAATGGTCACAGTTATCAGTCTCTCTGTCCTCATCTTATTAATAGAGACAATGACTGACAGGTTTGAAAGTTTTAAATGCTAATATAATCTGCATATTACTATATTATTACTACATTTTGTTGTAAAACAAAAGAATAGTCAGTCATGGGAAATTTGCCATTATGAATTAATTATGAAAAAATACTAATCCTGAAATAAACATAATTTTACTCATTTTTTTATTTAATGAAACTTTTACTAATATTTTTGCTATAAAACTGAAAATATGAAGAATCGTTCTATATTTTATTACTTTCTTTATAATCATAGATTATGTACCATCCCAATTTTAAATTACCCATGATGATGAAAATTAGAAGCTTTTAATCCTGTGAAGTGTTTCAAAATCAAAAATCCATGTTCTCTTAATGTCTGCATAATGCTTGACCATGACCTTCTGGCCTTCATTGTCTCCAATGAAAAGTCAGGTGTAATTCTGATAAGTCTGCCTTTATATGTTACTTGGCCTTTTTCCTTTGCAGCTCTTAATGTTCTTTACTCTGTATGTTTAGTGTTTTGATTATTATGTGGCGAGGGGACATTTTTTTTTTGATCCAACCATAAATAGCATCACATATTTGCTTTAGGAATCTTACTGGCATATATATTTTAAAATGAGACTTAATTTACCTCAACATTGGTCTGCTGCATTCTGCGTTTTGTGCTCACAGCATTCACATAGGAATTAGTAGTCTTTCTTCATGCTAAGCCAAGTTTTCTGGTGGACTTTTACTTTTTATTTCAAAATGTCAATCCCATTCCATCTGCCTTTGTAGTAACTCATGTGTTACCTGGGGACAGAAAGCATACTGAGCAGCTTCCAACTGAGTCAGGCCATGGGTCTTTCACAATCTGCTCTGCAGGACAGGCTGTGTGAAGTTTGCTGTCTCTTCCCTGAGAGTCAGCTCTTGACTACTGAGCTCAGTTCTCACAAGAATGCAGGGAATCTGCCACTGTCTCATACTGAGGGGCTGCTTTGTTCAAGCTTAAGTCCTTCTGAGTTCTTATTTGTTTTTCAGTGTGAATGTTTTGCAGTCTTCTGTGTTGCTAAGGATTTTCGAAGCTCAAAGGAGGGTATAAATCAAACATCCTTTATTTTAAATTTTGTTTCCGTGGGTTTTTTTTTGTAACAATGCTCAATTAAAAGGATTACTTCATGTTTACAGAGTGTTGTAACATTATTATAAAATAATACACCTGAGAAGGAAAAGGAGATTTGTATTTATTTTTGAAAAACAACAAAAAACAAAAAAACAAAAACAAGTTCCCATTGTTTTTCTTGCCTCAAAGTCTCATTAGTTCATTCTCAGATTCTTCTCGGTGATGCCTTCACTGTGTTCCTAGTTAGAGATCAGTTGATTATTTAATGTTTATTCTTCAGAGACTTATTTATTTTATAACTCAAAGTGATCATATATCTTAATTTTGTGAATCAATAATGTTTGTATTTTAATTCATTTATAAATTGGTACATATATTGCCATGTACATTATAACACGTTTCTGTAGAAGGCAAGTTGGGGGTCTAAAATACGTAAAAATGAGACTTTTACTCTGTACCCAATTTTTAAAAATCTAAGTTTTCTTTTTTGAGAAAATGATATTTGATGAAGAGTCAAGAGAAAATAAAGAATTGGACATAGGCATACATGAAGGAAAAAAATCTAGGAAGAGAAAATAAATAGATAAAGTCAATTAGAAGGATAAGGCTTGATGGTCCCAGAAAGAGAAAGAATACAGTGTAATTAATTAGAACATAGAAGACAAAACCAATGGTTGCTGGTACATGGTGGTTTGGAATTGCATAAGGAAGTCATAAAATGACCATGATTGAAAATAACTGTGATAGGAAACGATATGTTGCTTTAATGTGTACAATAAGACAGAATATAGGTAGAACAGGATGAAATTTTGATGTCTGTTCTGAAATATATATTATATATATATTTGACTTTTATTGAGCTCTATATGTTTCTCTGCTCCCTTTCCTGTCTCTCCCCTCCCCCTTTTCAACTAAGCAAGTCTTTCTCGTTATGATGATATTTTAATGTTTTTGGAATATCTGGAAATGTCTACTAAAACAGTTTCTCAAAATGTTAAATCTCTTTGTGAAAGCAGCTGTCTACACAGCTCTAATTTTATTCAATATTGTGTAAAAACTTTACTCTCTGTTTATATATTTAACAAATCTATAAACAAAATTAAAGGCTTGCATACCCAGTTGTTACTACTGTTCTATACACTATTTGCAAATTTGAATACAAAGGATATTATAATATATAAATTTCTATAAATAGTACTGATAATTATGAGGTATAACATTTTTCAAATTATAAAATACCCATAAACAGCAACAAATTTGTTATAATCATTATTTTTAGTAACATATATAAAATGAAAATGCTATATCCAAAAGATAAAGCTTAGTGTATAATAATATATTAATTACAGTCTTCCAACCATGGAAGAAGCCTTTTTAAATATAAATTACTTGGTATAAAGTTTTAAACTTAAGTCTTGGATTAACAGTGGTCTTTGATATAATCATGATTTCACTCGGATATTTATATTTTAAATGTTTCCTCTTCATTTATATTTCATGTACACGAGTACTTAGCTTGCATATTTAGCTATATGTAATATCTGTGCAATTTTCATAGAAAAAAAGATGAGGGAGTCAGATTGTCTTAGTCTGGACTTTACGGACCACTGTGAGCAGTCATATGTTGCTGGGGCCTAAATCAGCTCTGCTGTATAAGCACCAGTTGCTCTTTTCTGCTGAGCCATTTCCCGACGTCTTACTTTGATATTACTCAAAGATAGCAAAGAATTTTCCCCAAGTGAAATGAGGGTGCTCCAACAATTGTGTTTGGTATGCGTTACTGTTAAACTTCTTCCTTCTAAGCTCAATAATGCCATATTTTTGTCATTTAGAATCATGTCAAAGGCTCTATCTCAAATCCAATTTATTGTGCCTACTACTTTAGAGTTTATCATTCAATCCACTGATAGGAGGCAGGAAGTCCTCATTTCTGATACGTTTCCTGGTTCTATGATTTGGATGTTTCCTTGAAATTAAACTAGCATTACTAAAACAAAAGAGACGGGATATTAATCTGTTGAAGGACATTTAAGTTGTTTCTGTTTCTTGGCTGTTATGACTAAACTATCATTGACAATTTCTTAGCAAGTATATATGGAGGAGAATGCTGAGTCCTTTGATCATATGCCTGAGTGATATAACTGGGTCATACAATAGATCTAATGTTAATTTTTTTGAGGATTCTCCATACTGATTTCAAGAATGCATCTACCAATTTACATTCCCACCGACAGTGGGAACCAATGGAGGTTTTCTTTTCTCACAGCTTTACCAGAATTTGTTTTCTGTTGCTTTGTTGACTTCAGACATTCACACTAAAGAATGATGAAATGTCAAAGTTGCTTTAATTTGTAATTGCTAAAGTTGATGATTACTATGGGGAGGTTATTTCTTAGATATTTTACATTTCTTCTACTGAAAACTCTATTTAGATGTGTACTACCAATGAATTCTATATACACAATGGCATTCTAATATGCTGCAAAGAAAAATGAAGTATAGAAGTTTGCAGATATGTGTAGTTACCACTCCACATAAACAAGCTTCTCTCTTTTCAATAGATAGAAACCATCACAAAATAATGAGAAATAAAAGAAAACACAACAGAGCACAATGCTGAGGTCATCAGATTGTTGGGATCCCATTCCCATCAAATATATCTACTTCATAATGACTGCATCTCTGACTCAGGGAACATTGAGGTGCTTAAAGATTGCAAGAAACAGAATACCAGGAAGTCTTCTGTTACAGTCTCTTTCCTAGAAATGTTTGCATAAACAAGACCAGGACAATGCCCATATTACTAGACATATTACTGTAGAAGTGGGGGTATTTTCTGAGTCACATACTTAGAAAAATAACTATAAGAAACTAATAACTGTTGGCAGAAGGGGAATCAACCTCTCCTAGGAAAGATTCTCCTTATTGGTTGTTGTCCAATTCAAAGCGATCAGACTTGAAACCATATGCATAAAACCAACAAAAAACAAACTCAATAGGATACACACACACACACACACACATACAAATTTGAGCAAAAATCTTCAAAAAATAAAGGAGACTTCAAACTTTAGAATGGTTCATAAGAAGGAATCTATAAAGTATAACATTGTGGAGATGAAGGAG
>NW_004949104.1:2161614-2169002 GCF_000317375.1 Microtus ochrogaster
TTAATGATGCATTGTAATAATAAAATGATGATTAAATAATTAGAATATGCTATCTTTATTTTACTTTCTATTATTACATTTGTTATAGAGTTAGTATTTTAGAGCTAGATTGAATATCACAGTTCTGGGTTCTTGAAGAGATTGTCTACATTTTCTTTCTTATCTTCATACTTCCTCCAACAAGAGGAAGCCTGCTGAATCAGGCTTACAATGTCTTCACTAGATATCAAGACTGTGAGGGTCATTTCTTAATTTCTAGAACAGTGAATGTCATTGTTCTGGACATGACAGTGTTTTATGCATTTTGCTACAGAAATAAGGAATAGCCTGCCGTACAAAGCAGTAGTGATGGTTCTACATCATGGCTGTATAATGAGAACCACTGTATTAGATCAGTGACTTGCTACAAAAGGATAAGGATATATGAATTAATGAATGAATGAACACAAAAGTGTGGTACTAGTCTATAAGCAATTTATAAAATCCATCTTTCATTGGTGATGGAATGCCAATGTAAGTCAAACATTCTTTTAAGTCAGATGATTCATAAGGCTTCATTCACTTTTTTATCTGATTCATGAAAAGAATTCATTTACTCCATTTTTGAGTTAAGTAGTGTTAATTATTAATTATTTATTTTTAGAGAATTTCAACATGTATATGACATATTTTATTGAAATTTACCCCAATACCTTTCTTTTTTTTATTTTACCCTCCCACACCTGTTTTTTTCTTTCACAATTTCATGTGTATATTTTTCATAAACCAACCAAATCCGCTTACTGCCATGTATATTTTGACAGCCCTATGACCATTCACTAGAACATGAGTACCCTTTCAGGGGCTATGTTCCTGTGGAAATCAGCTAGTCATGGAACTTCTTTTGGACATAATCACAACCTTTGTCAGTTCATGTGTGCAATAGCCCTGCCAAGTCTAGGAAATATTGCTTTATTACAAATGTCTACTACTGACGTTATTTTTTTCCCTACCTCATCAGTGATGATTCCTGCACTTTGGGGTAGAGGTGGAGGGATATAGACATCCCATTTAGACATGAACTCTCTACAGTGTCATTGTGTTTGCATGTTACCCAGGTCTCTGTTGAATAACTTGCATTCAAAACATAGATATATTGTTTCCAGTTTGGAATGATATTCTTTTTGTTTTCATCTTACTCAATCTGATCACTTAATATTACAAGTTGATATGTAAAGAAGCTCTGTGATTTCTTTCCACTTCTCTTTGTGTGTATATAACCTAGTATATGTATATTTATATATATATTATATATATATATATATATATATATATATATATATATATATATATATATATACATATGAAAATTATATTGGGGATTCAGAGATATTTCCACAGTATATTTATTAAATAAGAACTGGAACCAAAAACATTCTTGGTTTCTTTGGACCCTAGGGCTCAGTAGAAGCTTCCAGAAGAAGATTGGTGTCTGGAAGTGAATCTTGATTGCTCAGGGTGAGAAACTAAGGGTGAGAATGGATATTAAAAAAAAAAATTCCTCAGGACATCCACCAGATGCACTGGAATTGGAAATGCATTTTCAAACTTAGGAAATAAAGTATAATATCAAAGCAGATAATTACATGAGTATTAAACTACATTAAATTCTTTTAGCAGTTACAATTATTGCTGTCTGTAAAATTCACAAAAAAGAAAGATCAGGTTGGTATAAAAATTGAAAAATGGCACAAGTGTAAAAAAAACCCTGAAAATTCTTGTAATTTGAACATGTTTAGAATATGTATATAGACCGTGATAATTAGGATACAAGTTTAAATCCCCAGGAAACCATTTAAAGATGAGACAAGCACATAGCACTTAAATATCATGACATTAAATAAAAATGTGAGAAAAAAAAGAACAAAGGAGAGTCAATACACTCATTAAGCATTAGGTGGATACTATTTTTATTTTCCTTTAAAAATATTCAACTGAAAAGCTATTGTGGAAAAGACTTGCAATTCAAAACTTGCTACTCCAAAGACTGTTGCCCATGGGGTAAGGCAAGACTGAGCTACATAGTAAGAAAGTTTCTCAAAACACAGCAAAGATCTCCTAGGAAAGAAAACTACTGTGAAATATTTAGTAAAAAAATTACTGGAAAATACTTAGTAAAAAGAAAGCTGGTTTATGAATATAAAATAGGCAAAGAAAAGGTTAAGGACAGGAAAGTTAACTACTTGAACAAGAACTTAATTTTCGAATATCATATATACTTTGTCAAACAACTCAGATCTAGATAAACTTAGAAATGATAAAATATTATATAATTGTAACAGAAATTTTATTCAGTTAAGACAAGTGCATCAACTATGTCAGCAAAATGGAATTAACATAATTTGCCTGTCAAAGAGCCATCTATAAGAAAATTGTAATTATTTTAAGAGAATGAACTCTATGGTGTTAAATCTACAGAACAGTGTTTCTCAACATTGCTAATGCTGTATCTGTTTAATGAATTCTTCATGTTGTGGTGAACCATAGAATTAATTTGTTGCTATAATAACTATAATTAACTACAATTAAGAATCATAACATAAATATTTAATTTGCCGAATATCTGAAAACTGACTCCTTTGAATTAGTTGATCAACCCCCAAATGGGGTTGTGAGACTCAGATTGAGAAACCCTGCTAAAGGTACGTTCAGTAACAAAAATTAATGAGAAAAATATGCCATGAAATTGAAAAATAGTGAGGGAGGAAAGAAAATGGACATAAGATATAGTTATATAGAATCTTAAAAAAAAGAAAGAAGAGACAAGTTAGTTCAACTTTTTAAAAACACTTTTTTTTTTTTACCATAATGAAACAGCAAACAAGTAGAATCTATCATGGTCTTGATACTTAGAAAAGTATAATTTCAGTCAAAAGATGAAATTGCCTAGTTTTTCATGACATTTGAAGCAACTTTTTTCACTCTGGTCACCCAGTGCCTCAGTTGTCTCTTTTGTTTATTCTTTAATGGATTGTGTGAGCAGGAGTGTGGGAGGGGAGTGAACAAAAGGAGATACGACGCCAATTGACTGATGCATCAAATCTCTCTGTCTCTGTCTCTCTCTCCCATTTCCTTTCATCTTCTCCCATCATTCCTTTCTCCCTTTTATCACTATTAGTCACTATTAGTGTATCTTATATGCTTACTCATATCTGAAAAGCCTCTTTTGAGAAAATTCTTGTAAACTTCGAGGAAAGAGGAAGAACCAATGAAGCCAAAGGGATTTCACTTGGCTATTGGAAAATTGAGAGTGTCGCTGGATTTCCCAGGAGTCTGTGCACATGACCCAGTTGCTAGTGTCTTAACTGCTGGAATTGTCTGGTATCAATCCATTGCTTCTATAGAAAAAGCCTATCCTGTTCTGGTCATCAGACCTTATGGTTTATTCTCTGCGGCTGGCATTATCAATAGTGAGAGAAAGTGCAGAGAGGATGACCTCTTCCAGCCTTCTATTTCAAAGATGTCTTGCTAGAAATACTATCTAAAATAAGATGGCATGAGAATCTACAAATTGCACTTTTAATGTGTCAGAGCTTGCCACACTGAGAGCTACTAGAAAAAAAAAAGTCATGAGACTAACAGAAAAGAGATCAGTGTAAATCTAATTGACTGTGTGTCACTATAATTGTCATCTATGCAGCCCATATTCACAAGCATAATCAATAAAACATCATTCTTTTAGCATAAAATTAATGGTGAGTTAAATATGTTGATTCATTTTCATTTTATAAATGATTTTTACTCTATATGTTTCTTTAGACATCTCTATCAAACTAATTAATTGGTATGATCAAGGAATTAGATAAACATAAAATTTTTATATAATATTTCTATGTATACTATATGCAAGTATAGATAGGAGAAAAGGGATTTGGTTAGAATTATATATGATTTTATGTAATAATACAAATTAATTTTATAACTGAGAAAAATCAATTAAAAGATAATTACGTACTTAAAAACTGATGTCATTTTATCTACTAATTTACAGAAAGTTTATTATAAATTTTTATACTGATTTGTTGTATCCTGTCAGTTTGGAAAAAATATAGTGTTAGTTGTATGAATATTCATTTTAACAAAATGATTTTAATATCATTAGGGAACCATTTTAGAATCAATAAATTCAAAAGTGTAATCTTATTTTTATGAAAAATATTGAAATTTTATTACTGTGTTATATGAAAAGTTATATGTATATTATAATCCATTCCTCATGTCATTATTGCTAATGTATGATTATTGCATTTGTAATTATATTTATGCCCAAAATATCATGATGAAATTTTTCTAGTAATATTTAGCTAATATTGATTTGATTTGAGAAAAGATCAAATATTTACTACACTTTTTAAGTAATTTTTAGTAGGCTATCTTTTGATAAATTTAACTAAGTACAGTGTTTAATACCTTTCCAAATTTTGTTATAATAACATCTTCAATCATGTACAACACCGCACATTCAGGAATTGTCACATGCACTTGGATAGTTCTTTGGAGATCATGATAGCTATAAGATAAATTTGTTTGGGGATTATATTAAATTCATGCAAGGTGATCATTTGAAGTGTGATCAGTATTTAACAAATTTTCTGATGACAAGTCCTTGTGGCTGTACGGAATTTTAAATGTCTCAATCTTGGCTCCTCATAGGTTCACTTCAGTCATGCTCATTGTCAAGGCAGCAGGCTAGTGGTGAATCTCAGCCTCATTTGTTGTCAGAGTTCCTCCTGATTCTGCCACCTGTTTGAGGGTGATCTCCTTTCCCTGTGTTTGCCATGTGTTAACTTTTCATCTGTTAGCTTAGTCTTTTCTGGAGGCACTGTAACTTGTTTTGTAGAACTTTCACTTTTTGTCTACAGATCTCTTCTATCCTCTGGGATCAGTGTTTTATCTTTACATACTAAATCAGCATTGAGTTCTCTGTATACAGTGTTGTATGTCCTAAAACTTGGATATGAGAACAGTGCCCTTGTTTTCCAATAACATGTCTACAACTTAACATGCGACTATAAGTTAGAAGCACCATGGCATGTTTCTTAGCCTCATTTTTTGCCCTTTTGTCAAAAGTTGCTAGTTATAGTGTATAGTGAATACATAAGATGTGACCTTTAAAATAGATTGCAGTTAGAACTTTGCATTATTCCTGTTCACTAAAGTCTTTCAGCTCTGCTTATCTATTATTGAATGGGATCTTCCTTGCATGTCCTTTCTAACGTTATAGAATCTGGAAAATACTTTAAAAATATTTCCTCTACAACCACCTGTGATTCCAAGCTCCATTCATATTTAATTCTATTTTAAAAACATTCACAATAATACTGACCATTTGCTCTTCCATTAACCTTTAGTAATAATAGTTCATGTTGTACCCAACAACTTTTAAATTGGAAATATGCCTCCATGAGACCCGACTAGGTCTTCTGTATGTGGAAACTTGGACTATCTGAGAGGATCCTGGCAGTAGGAACAGGATCTAACCCTGGTTCATGAGCTAGGATTGTGGAGCCCACTCTCTATGATGCACAGGGGAGGAGCTTGGTCTTGCACCCAGTTAATGTGCCAGACTTTGTTGACTTGTTATTAGAGCTCTTACCTTTTGGAGGGAGTGGATATTGGTGGGCTATAGGAGAGGTGATGTGGGGGAGGGGTGGGCATTAAAACTGTGATTAGGATATAAAATGAAATTAAAAAATAAATAAATAAATTATAAAATACATCATATTCAAACCACTAATCTGCTTTATGAACTAATATAAGATATGTAAGTAAGGAAATTGTTAAACTGCATTATGTCATTTGCTATTAGCACTGAATTCTTCTTACATATATTTTTAAAAATGGTCAGATCACCTCCAACAAGGCTTCCTCTGAAAATACTTCTTCAAATTCACTGATCGGAAGGGAACGTCTGCTATCCTTCTCCAGTTAAGTGGGTGGGGGAAAATGCATATCTCAACACTTAAGGGATGATGGTAAGATATTACATAGTTTTTTTAAATTCATTCATTCCTTAACCATTAAACAATGCCAGAGACCATATCAGTAAACTGTTGTTCTATGTCATAAAAGTTTGAGAATACGTGCTTCCCAAACTTCCACTCATCTGGCAATCTTGTGTGTGTGTGTGTGTGTGTGTGTGTGTGTGTGTGTGTTACAATTCTTTCAACAGCACCATACTCTATTAGAAGTGTTAATGGAAGCCACACTATGTCTATGAATTACATTCTTTTCTTTTCTAAATAGCTCAGTTAGTATAAACACACACACACACATAACACTATAATAATGTAATGAGTGCCATTGTAAAAGAGGGAAACACAAACAATTAAATATGTATTTTAGCTGTGGCCTTATTGTCTGTTTTAATACTTTAGTCAGTGTTTTTATTATAAAGCAGCCTAAGTTCACTTGAGGAACTTTTTTGATATTCTGTATAGTTTCTGACGCTACAAGAAATGTAAAATTCAAATATGTTGCATTGTAGTATAAACAGCCATGCTCACATACAATGGAGCATTTTAAATTAGTGGCAGTATATTTGCGATGAAATATGATTCGGCCAAGTCACACTTTACTCATCTTTCCTTGCATCCTATGCCAGCTTGCAGTGTGCTGACAGGTCACTATTGCTTGAATCCTCTTGGTCTATTCTTTGAGAAGATCAGTAAACTGTCACTATTATCATGGGACACTTGGATCAAGTTCAGAGATGGAAATCAATATTTTTGGAAAGAAATGGCCATCTGGAGAGCGATATTTGGCACTTTTCCCATGGAGCCTTGTGGCGCATGAGCCTCTTTGATTCAGTGAGTGTCCTGTCAACAGCAAAAGAGATAACAGAGGTAATAAATGATAAATGAGATCATGCTAGCAAAACGCTTCAGCGTGACACAATGTGATAAATATGGATAAGGATAAAAGTTACTTTGTGGAAAAATATTGAGCTTATTCTGGAGATTCTCATGACTAAAGGAGCTGCTCTTTTGTAGTACTTGGAAAAGTCTGCCAATCTTCAAAAGGCATCAGTTAACCAACCAAGAAAATGAACTCCTCTGGAACTGAACAAGATCATCCAGAGTCTGTAGATGAATATCATCAGTGTGTTCTCAAAGGGTGCTTTTCTGTATGCAGAAATTGTGAAACAATTTCACAAGATCCATATGTTTTCATCCATCACTGACAAGTATAATTCTCAGAGAGAATTATATTCTAAGACGATAAACTGTTTTCTTTTGAAATTTGATATGTTTTGATTACATACAAATGAGACACATACATATGGAGAGAGAGAGAGAGAGAGAGAGAGAGAGAGAGAGAGAGAGAGAGAGAGAGAGAGAGAGAGAGAG
>NW_004949104.1:2169102-2172955 GCF_000317375.1 Microtus ochrogaster
CAGGGAGGGAGGGAGGGAGAGACAGACAGACAGAGAGAGAGAGACAGACAGACAGAGAGACTAAGAGTTCTGTTCTATAGTACAAAAAAAAAAAAAGATTAGAGGATTCTCCCATAGGATTCTCCAGTCTCTTTCACAGACATTTTTTTAACTTTGATTTCTGTTGCTGTGAATAAACACTAACCCAAACCTCCATGGGAACAAAATAGTTTATTTTGCTTAAAGGATATAATCTATCATTCAAGGGAAGCCACCTGAAAAACTCAAGACAAACTTAAGGAAGAGACTCAGAGGACAGCGCTGAAGCAAAGATCAGAGAGTAACCCTGCCTGCTGGCATTCTTTCCCAGTTTCTCCTGAGTTATCATTCTTATACAACACAGGTCTATCTGTCCATGGATGGCAAGACCACAGTAGAGCAGGCTTTCCTCCATTATTTAGAAATAAAAAACAACATACCCCCATTTGTGCACATGAGGCAACCTAGGTAGTCGTTTCCTGAACTGAATTCACTTCTTCACAGGTATATCAGTTTGACAACCGAAAATCACCCAACACACAGCAAGCTTTTCATTCTCCTCTTTTCCTTTTCCTCCCATTTCCTACCGTTCCTTTCCCTTCCCTCCCATTTCCTTCTCTTCCCTCCCCTACCTTCCATTCCCCTCCTCTCCCTGCTCTTGCTCTGTTCTCCTTCTTCTTTTGAGATAGATCCTCTCTATGTAACTGGCCTGAAATTTGACACTTAGACCAAACTGGCTTTGAAAACTCAGAGATCTTTCTTCTTCTTTCTCTCAAATGCTGAGGTGAAAGTTCACACAACCACACTGGGATTCACAACAACTTTTCAGTGTGAAGGTCATATTAGGATATTAAAACATGCATATTTTGACAATTCTCATTATTGAATGAGTTCATAGGCAGCCTGATAGGCCCATAGGTGATAAAGTGTTTAAGAAAATAGTAGTAACACACATCTGGAATACATTAAAATTTGTGTGGGATATTTGATAAAACGTAATCTATAAGTTACACCAGTAACAAAGAATAAGTGTATCAAAATACAATATTAAGCTTTTATATTGTATTATTTTGGTTAGTCTAAAAATGGAAAACAAAATAATATAAAATTTGCATCATTTTCTTAGAAAAATATTTATATTACACACTACACATGTGTATATCTTATCAAAACTATCTTTTGACCTGTTGAAGAAGTATGATATCACTGATGCCCTTAGACTGTCCTGTTGATCTAGATTTCTACAATTGCATTTCTTCAAATGATGAAATATTGACATAGCTTAAAAACAAAAATCTAATGAGATATTGTCAAACTATGTCAAGGTGAATGGTTTATGACATTGAGTTCTCACTTAAATATTAATGAATGTCAATACAATATAATAATCACATATTTGTAAACTTGTCCTTGTAATGATACTACAGATTCATTCATACATTAAATTAGGACAAATAATCGTTTGAGTTTATGACAGTCTATTATTTAGACTTACCTAGATTGATATTTTTAAGTAGAATGATATGTTTTGTTTATCATTCAGTAAAGATCTCTTATTTCTGAGACAGTTATAAGGATTATTCAAAATAACCTTATATACTAGCTTTAATCATTGTTCTAGGAACTAGAGAAAGACCATTTAAATTATGTAGTCTTTTTAAACTCTCAGCAGGAACAGCAACAAAGCTTGATTTCTCCAAATATCAGATCAAATCAAATTTTTCTTTTGATGTCTTGCAAGGGTCTGCTCTTTTTCTTCATGTGCATAGTGACACACATAAAGACTACTTGCTTATTGAGTTTTGACTCAGAACATCATGATATATAATCATTATCGAGCTGCAAGGAACTTTAACTTGAGAACCTAACTCTTCACTCAATGGGTTTTAGATTTGAATATTTATTCAAATGAAGACACGGAATGATCTCTTTCTTAGTGACTTGAAGTATCCAGACCTAGCTGGGCCATTTAATAGCTAATTTTGATCATCAATGAAATCCCTGGAGAGGTCTGTGAAAGTACTTCCAAGAAGTATAAACTGTAGGGAGAACACAGTCTTTGAAAATGGACAGCATCTTCATGTGGTAAACCAGATATAAAGATGTCTGAGTAAAAAGAGGTCTAGTGAAAAAGAAAAAAATGAAAAATGCTTGTTTGCCTGTTTTTTTTTTCTTACTCATAGATATCTCTTCCATTGATTTTGCTGTCATCTTCCTTTGTCATTCTGTATACATATGGACAGGAAACCAGCTTCTATCTATCACTTCACGATCACGTTAGTTTGTTGAGGCATCTAGCCTCTTAAACTTATCATCTACCAAATTTTCATCTTCTACAGCACTTAGAGAGCAACTTTTAGACTACCTAACCCAGGTAATCAATTGCTTTACATAAGGAATTCTATCAGTTGTGTTTCTTCAAAGAACCCTGACTAATACAACCTCTTTCTTTTAGATTTCCATTACAATATCTTTATATCACAGTAAAAGTAGCAAATAACTTCACAGAAATTTCAGCTCCTGTCTCGAGCAGCCTCTTGTATGTAAGTCATGATGAACTTACACAATGGATAATGTCTTTTGTTGGATTCTAAGGGATCAACTTTTATTTTAATAACTGTCTCTGCCAATGTTTTTTTTCTTTTGCTAAAGGAAAATTTAATTAATTTCTCAGATGTTGCAAGGGAACCGAAAGATTAAAACATAGCTATTTGTCTTATTGATAGATACACATTTAGAAAGTGGCATTGGGCTTATTTAATCTAACAATATTTAACTTAGTATTTTATACCTTGACATCAAATGTTTATGATCTCTTGTGTTTATTTGAGAAAATATTTAGGAAATTATACATCTGGTTTTTAGGAATTCTTGTTCATACACCATTGAAATCCTTCCAATGACACTTTCTAAATGTATACCTATCAATAAGACAAAGAGCTATGTTTTAATCTTTCGGTTACCTTGCAACATCTGAGAAATTAATTAAATTCCCCTTTAGCCACAAAATTTAAAAAAAAAATGGGAAAAAATAAAAATTAATACTAACAATTATTTCTTGTGATATTCAAAATAAAACAACATTAACTGGAAAATATTATACATATGTAATAAAATAGCAGTAGAAAGACAATCTAGATGCTAAACAATAAGGAGACTAATATGTATATTTTTGATCATAAATCATGATGAAGGGGTAAAAATATACACTAATAATTAATAATGAATCAGATAAGAAAAACAAAAACTATATTTAAATGGGATAAAATACACAACTAAAACTGAAAAATATATAAGCATTTTCAGTGAAAATTTTTATAGATGATTTCAAAAGCAAATTTTAGAATGTATTAAAAGATTTCATGACAAAGAGGATGGATTACTATAAATCATATATTTCATTATACATATCCTGACACAACAATAAATAGAAATTTTAAAAGAAAAATTTATTTTCATGAAAAGGAGATAGCAAAAAAAGGGAAATTTCACAGCAGTAAGAAAATAAGTAGCAATAGCCAGAAACCCAAACACTGACACTCAAGGCAGAGAAAGAATACAACAGTGATATATTTAAGAAAATTATGGTTTAAAGCATTGCAAGATGGCTGAGCATAGCAACCTAACTGACAAAACTACAATCTCAACGAAGATAGCAACAAGAAAATATGTTTTAATAAAAGTCATACTAGAAGTTTTATAAAGATACTTCTGAAGGACAATGAATGAAAAAATATTAAGACTCCAACAAGAGGAATATAAAAGGCATGTAAGAAGCAATTTAATGAATCATAGTTTGCTTATGAGACACAAAGTTGGATAAATTAAAAGTACC
>NW_004949104.1:2173055-2185149 GCF_000317375.1 Microtus ochrogaster
ATGAATGAAACTACTTTGGTAGTTCTCTGTGTGTTTTTTAATTATATCTGTACCCTACCATGAACTTTTCTCATATAAAATGCCCTTCCCTACTAATCCAACAGTGTGTGTGTCTCTCAACAGTACCAATCTGTGTCGCCATAATATTCTTTTTTTGGTCTTCCACTTAAATGTGATCAACTAATTAGTAACTACATTCTCAGTGAAAACCATCTTTCCATCTCCTAGTACCTAAAGGTTGCCTTTAGCTCCATTACTAGCAGTGAGATTCAGTGCCAATTTTGCAATCTCCATGCATGGATTTGGTATGGTCTGGGCTTAAACAGATATTGTCCAGGCTGCCTTATTCATATGAGTAGCTGCTGTTCTGTCTCCAGGAAACACTGCACCCTTACAGAAGTCCTATACTGTCTCGGTCCCTCACTGTACAATTATTCCTGCACCTTTGAAGGAAGGGATGTTTTATATGTGTTTCATTTATGGCTGAGCATTCTGCAGTGTCTTATTCAATATAGCCAGGCAAACTGTTAGTCATTATGTCAATCACTATTTACTTCAGACAGAATCCTTCCAGATGAGGGCTAAGAGATGTATTGATTTTACATATAAATGACACATCATTAAGGGTCAGATTGATGTTGTTTCTATTTAGCAAAATATAGACATAGACCCATGACCTATCTAGCCACAGATTCTTGGCTGGAAAATAATGTCAGGTATTGACTTCATCGTGTGGAACAGGACTTATATCTAATTATAAAGTGGTTGTTTATGCCATTACTTGCATCAAGGTTCATATCCTATCTAGCTAGACATTATTAGAGTTCAAATGGTACACATCTGAGGTATAATAGCTGAATTTTACTTTCCTCCGGCAGTCTTCATAGGACCTCACAGAGTTTTAAAAGATAGCATGTAGGAGTGTAGTATTGAGGTCAGACCAAGGATGACTTCTCTACGTTCTATGACTGAAGTATGTGATATCAGTAGGGTCTGAGGGTCAAATTTTTTGGATTACCAAGAATAATCACAATAGCATGGAATTTTGGTGGTCTACAGGAACTCACTAGCAGATTGTTCCTAAAGTTGTAACTCATGTCTTGTGCTGGGCTTTTTATTTGTTAGTCTTGTGTCTAGTAGGAGTCTTGTTATCCTGAATTGGGGCAATGATTCTCCCTTTCTTTTTCTCTCGCCCCCCCACAGGTGTGTGTGTGTGTGTGTGTGTGTGTGTGTGTGTGTGTGTGTGTGTGTGTGCAGTAGGTTAGTATATTTCCATGTAACTTTTTTGAAATCATTACTGTTATTTATTCTTCAGCACACTCATTTCTCTATAGACTCTCCCCATCTTCACCTCAATCCCTTCATTTTTCACAGCTGCTTTGCCACTTATAACAGTGCATACTATCTGCTCTCTCTTGGATACCCTTTCCCATAAATCATTAACAATATCTTGACTCTATAGATATGCTTAATGGTTGTTCTTTTAATATTCTGAAAGAAAAAAATGTAGAATAATTCTGCTTTCAACATGATATATCCTTCTAAAACTAAGAACTTAATGATATAGAACAATATAAAATGTTTAGTTGCATTGTTGTTATAGTACAGAAAGTTAATTAGATTAACAAAATTGTATCAGATAGTAACACAATTGAAATGTCAGTTCTATGGGAATTGCATGCATTTAATGCACCACATATGCATGACACAGATAAATTTAAGAAAACTATATTATTGCAACTTTCCTGTGATTCATCTAAATGAGTGTATTAGCTAAACAGCTCTTAAAAAGTAGGGCAGCATATTATAATCTCTAAAATGAATGTTACATTTTACTTTAAAGGCAGAGGTAAAGTTCAGTTATTAAAACAAAATGCAATGTTGACAAATACATTCTCCAACGGTTATAAAATAGAACATAGATAAAATGACAAATAAAAAGAGAAGGATAATGAAATGTAAGATGTGATTCAAGTCATACCAATAACATATTTCAAGGTAGATGGACTGGACACTACAATTAGAAACAGGTGTTAATGGAATAGATAAATATAAAACACTATTCTGTCTACAAAAATTTCATTTAAAATACAGTGACATAAATTATTTGAAAACAAAAGCAATAAAAATAATACAAGCAAATAGTAAATAAGAGCTAGTATGGCCATATTAATGTTAGACAAAGTAGATTTAAAAAAGGATTTAGAAAAGGATGATTAGATGTGAGATTTGGAACTTTACAACACTTAGCATATGAATGAATTGTGAAGTTACTATATCTATGAATATGTATTTCTAAAGGAACCTTAAAATACAGGAAGAAAATATGCACACTTTAAAAAGAGAAATAGACAATTTCACAACTGTAATGGAAAATTTTAGCATCTCAAAAAACAGATGGATGTTTATAAAAAAATTAAGCCATCATACATGCTAACGTCCTCTCTCTCTCTCTCTCTCTCTCTCTCTCTCTCTCTCTCTCTCTGTATTTTAGCTGTACTTTCTAGAACATTTGCACAAGTACAGCAGAATGGACATGACTTTGTGATGGTCATAAAATGTTCAACATAATCAATCCAATGACTAGAACCTGACAAAAGTTTAAATGTTTTCTAAAATATGTAAATCTTATGAAATTTTACATCATGAGTTTTGACAGAGATCATGAGTGTTGGACTTTGAACTTTCTCCAGACAAAGGCAGCACTGATTTGTTATTTCCAATATTTAGGACTGATCTTTGTGGCATGTGAAATTTATCAGTACGGATGATATAAATGTTTCAGTAAAAATAAATAATAAAAACAGCTGGTTGTAATTGTAAACTGAAGAAAACATAATTACAATAAATATTATCTTTTAAAAAACACTTACCTGTAACTTTTTCCACAGATAAAATATAAAATGAAATTTAGGAATATTGTAGTCGGGGTACTTACTAAAGCACAATAAATCTGTTTATATGTCATGTGTTTAAGCAAGGGATAATGGTCAAATCTGTAATTTTAAATGCTTATCTAATAAAAGTGGACAAAATCAATGGCTTACAGCAAAGAGGATAAAGAAACAGTCACTAGGAAAAGCATGTCACCAGGTCATACACTACTTCCGTACACCTGATATTCAGACTGTCACTATTATCCCTTTGCTTTCACAGGAAAAATTATTTTTGGAAGTAATGAAATAGATCAAATAAGAGTATTCAGAAAAGGAAGTCTAAAATCCACCCCTACAATGGGCATTCCAGCTATGCTTCTAGATGGCATCGGAATTAAGTATGAGTGTTATCAGTATTAAGAAAGGAGTCTGTTAAATGGTAGTTCATATTCTATTTGAATATGTGCTATTTAAACAATCTGTTTAGTATTATTAAAAGAATAATAAATTCATAGCTATTTTCATTTGAAATTATTATATTAATCTACATGGCAACAAACACCTGATTTTTGACAAAGAAGCAAAAAATATCAAATGGAAAAAAAGAAAGCATCCTTAACAAATGGTACTGGAATAACTGGATATCAACATGTAGAAGAATGAAAATAGATCCATATCTATCACCATGCACAAAACTCAAGTCCAAATGGATCAAAGACCTCAACATAAAGACAGCCATACTGAACCTCACATAGAAAACAAAGTAGGAAGTACACTTGAACACATTGACACAGGAGACCATCTCCTAAAGATAACCCCAGTAGCACAAACGCTGAGAAAAACAATTAATAGATGGGACCTCAAGAAATGGAAAAGGTTCTATTAACCAAAGGACATGGTCAATAACATAAAACGGTAGCATAAAGATTGGGAAAAGATCTTCACAAAGGTGTGGGTGGTCCTTCTGTCAACATGTTAATTTTTTGGTTAATGAGTAAAGAAAACTGGCTTGGCCTAGAACATGGAAGCAGGAAGGTGGAATTAGAGAGAAGTCATGGATCAACCACCTGAGACAGATACGGGGAATTTTAGCTGCCACTTTGCTATACACAGATTAATAGAAATGAGTTAAATTAATTTAAGAGTTAGCCAATAAGAATCTAGAGCCAATAAGCCAAGATAAGCCAAGCAGTGATTTGATTGATACAGTTTCTGTGTGATTATTTTGGGTCTAAGCTATTCCAAAGGCCAGAAGGGAACACGCAGCTTTCTTCTACAACACACCAATCCCACATCAGTCAGAGGGCTGATCTCCAAAATATATAAAAAAAATTCAAGAAGTTGGTCATCAAAAGAACAAATAATCTAATAAAAAATGAAATGCAGACTTCAACAGAGAACTCTCAACAGAGGAATCTAAAATGGATGAAAGACACTTAAGAAAATGCCCAACATCCTTAGCCATCAGAGAAATGCAAATCAAAACACTCTGAGAGCCCATCTTATGCCTGTAAAAGAATGGTCAAGATCAAAAGCGCTAATGACAGCTTAGGCTGGAGAGGATGTGGGGTCAAGGTAACATTTCTCCCTGCTGGTGGGAGTGTAAGCGGAAACAGCTCCCTTGGATATCAGTATGGAAATTTCTCAGAAAATAAGAAAACAACCGTCCTCAAGATCCTGCAATACCACTTTCAGGTATATACCCAAAGGATGCTCAATTGTACTACAAGTACATATGCTCAACTATGTTCATAGCAGCATTTTTTGTCATAGCTAGAACCTGGAAACAACCTAAATGCCCCTTGACTGAAGAATGGATAACAAAAAAATATGGCACTTTTACACTATGGAATACTACAAAGCAATAATAATAAAAATAATAACATCAACAATAATAATAATGACATCTTGAAATTTGTAAGCAAATGTATGGATCTAGAAAACATCATATTGAGCGAGGTAACCCAGACCCTGAAGGAAAATATCATATGTACTCACTCATAAGTGGTTTTTATACATAAAGCAAAGAAAACCAGCCTACATGTAACAATCCCAGAAAATCTACACATCAATGAGTAACTTAAAAGGGACATACATAGATCTAAACTACACGGGAAGTAGAAAAAGACAAGATCTCCTGAGTATTTTGGGAACATATGTACTATCCAAAAGGACTGAAGATTGGGAGAAGATGGGAAAGGAGTAGAGGAAAATGTAGAGCTCAATAAAATGAATAAAAAAAGAAGGCTTATTCACATTTATTTCCTGTATTTTATAGAAAATAACTTTAGTGAAAATTGAAAACTTAACATATATGCTCAGAATATTACATCAGTTTACTTGTCTATCCATATGTCAATTTTCTGCAGGATATCAAAAACAAAACAAGATCCAGTGAAGAACAACATTGAGGCTTGGCATAGTATTTGAAGACTTACTATGGTAGTAGCATTTGAAAAAGAGATAGTTAAGAATGACTTTTGATCAGAGAAGAAGAGAAGAAAAATGAAAATACAACAAAGAAAGCACATCTTTAGTGTGAATTTTAAAATATAGTCCATGAATCTTAAGTTCTAAACTTGAGTCTCTTCATTTTCTCAATTTCCTTCTTATAAGAGGGCATAGTTATGTTTCTCAGGATTTGAACACTGAATGAAGAAAATGAAAAAAAAGACTTGGAAATACAGATAGAAAATCAGATATTTTTCAAGATTGTACCCCACATGAAGTTTCAGTGAGAGTTCTTAAACAACAGAAAGATATCCTGTCCTGATACCTAGGCATGAATGTCTTTGCAAGTTTGTGCCCTTAAAGTGAGCATGTGGGAGATTTATTGAAAAGATTGAATTATAGGTAAAAGTTGACATTGGAGAGACACAGCAAGTGCTCAATCCAAGAACAATGATAAAAGGGAAAACTAGCAAATTCTTCCTGGCTTGCTTTGTTTTAGAAGTGTACTGTTCAGAAGTAAATATCAAAAATGCATGTCTTCATCAAGAAATGTCCTTAAGTGACATTGGAGCAATAAATGTTTTAATCATGAATCAATGGATTTATAGTCAAATACCACTTGTGCATACTGCCGTCAATCTTGCTCTGTAATATTACAATTACTCATACCAGTGTAAGTAAATCAATGGCTAGACTTTAGAAATTATTGATGATTGATGAAGGGAAATTTAGAAGAAAATTTAGTTACTTGGAAAAATCAAGATTATGTCATTACTTAGAAACAGTATATTTTCATAATTTTCTGTAATTAGAGAACTTTGCAATAAAAATCTTCACAAAGACTTGCATTATAAAAATAACTTTGTATGTCAAAATAAGGGTGTTTCATAGCTTTTTAAAATATAAACAATATTTATATATGAGTGTGAATTATATGCACATATTCATTTTCTGGTGTGTATAAATTTTCTTGGTTGTTTGTTGCTTAGGTGTTTTATACACAGCAATATTTAGTAGAGCAGCAGACTGAAATAACAGAAACAAAGATTGCATGGCAATTCCACCAATATAATACAGAAAGAAAAAAAATTGAACTCATGAACTCATTTATATCCAGATAGGGTTTAGAGACAAAACCATTAAGGTACTGATGAGAAAACATGGTTGATGTAACTGAAGATATTAGTAATTATCAAGCAAAAAATAGGAAAAAATGGGAACAAAAAAAGGAAAGGGAGAGTAATATATGAAAGGGAATGAAGTTATTTGGGCTAGGTATATGAAAAATAATGGAGAAAAAAATTACGGTGTAGGCACAAGCAAACAAGCGCAATACTTTTCTATTCAGGAATAACTTAAGCTAAACGAAAACAACTAAACAATTGGAATTAAAAGGGTAAAGTTAAAGATATACAAAAATAAATAAGAAATAACTTGAAATAGAAACTATTAAACTGCCCTGTCAGTCATTATTCCTTCCTGATTGAGACCCACATAGTTTCCACATCTCAAAAGATAATGTTTAGTGTTTGTAGCTGTCTTTGCAGCTGGAGAGAGAGAGGGCTGTGGGTCTCAGATATCCAGATGAGTTTGATGGCTCTGTCTCCCCTGCTGGTAGGTGAGTCTTTCTGTGGGAGTTTTCCCCATCTGAGAGCACCCCCTCCACACATCTGCCAACTGTAGTTTTGTCCCTGGTGGTCTGGAGACCTTAGTTTCTATGCAGCACTTTTACCATCTGAGCATGTGACGCTGCAGCCACACTTGTATTTACATTTCCTGCAGGCTCTTCTCTCATCCAGATGCCAGCTGCAGTGTTTGTTTACTTTGTTTTTATTTTTCCCAGTGTCCCAAAATCTCATTTGAGAACAGTTGCTTCCATCTGCAAGACTCCGGCAGGTCTTATATTGTCCTATTATTGCTCACTTAGGCAGTGTCTTGGATACTGTGATCCATTTGTTCTTTAAGCTAGAAACCAAAGCAAAAGCATGCTAATTTTCAGTTTCAGATGCAGTGCCCCTCGTTCCTAAATTTGAATCTCTCAGTTCAGAGTGCTTCTGGCTGCTCATCACATCTCTACAATCCATCTTTTGCTCCCCATCTTGCCGTTCTTATGGCATCCAAGCTGAAGAGCAGGCAAGACGTATCTGACTTCTCACTGTTCTTGGGGAGGTGTAGGTCTTGCAATATGGGCTGGAACAAATGAATGGCTACTCCAGGCTAATTCTTCTGATGAAATACTCACTACATCTCACATTGGCTAATTTTATTTTTCTGTGTATCTCTTGTTTTAACCTACCCTACCTCCCTCCTTTATGGCTCTGATGCTTTCCCTCTTTGGGTTAGAGTAGAATCTGCTTTTTTTTTTTTTTTTTAAACTTTACTCTTCTCCTCCACTAACATCCAATCCCCTCTGTTAATGGGAACACCACAGTATTTTTTTATGCACTACAAATAGAACAATTCAAAACAGCTTAACAACAGAAGTATTATTTTTCTTTCACTGGTAATGGGATCTGGCTGAAGCACTTCATTGGATAAGAATTGGAAAGTGACAATGGGACCTGACACATGGACAACGTCTTATCTGATTTGTCCCTTCTCTGATAGATTGAAAGAATTTAGTTGTATTGTCACTTGTTAAGTTTTTCACCATTCAACAGATGCTTATTAGTTATTTTTTTTCACCAATAAGCATCGTCAGAAATTCCCACATGACAAGGTTTTGGCACATGTTTGAAAATCCATAAAATACTTCGTTTTCCCTCATTTTGCAATTTTTTTTCTTTCATAGAAAGTACTGATTTTGAGGATTAAGTATAGTACTCAACGATAGTAAGATTTTGTTCAACTCGGATCTACAAATATGTATGTGTCAAGTAGACTTTTAGGTGGAATTTGCGAAAAATTGAGATGCCATATTTTCTCTGCTTTTGTAGAATCATAGTTTATGATGGAAACTGATAATTGCAGCTGTTGTGAATCTTATGAAGTAATAATTTCAACACAGGCTTGAAGCAAAATATTGTTTTGGAGAGCAACCTTTTAGGAAATTGGGCAAAAAGATAATTGTTGCAGAACTAACTATGAGTTCAGCGTCAGAAGTAACTTTTTTTGATTATTCCTGAAAAACATTAAATTAAGTGACATGTTTGTTTCATCACTTGCAACAGCTAGCTAAACTTCATTAGCTAAGTAACTTTATAATGGAATACAGAAAAAAAAAACCTAGAACACAGAACATCATAGAGTAATCTTTACAGCAGGCTAAGAAATGAAATGGATGGGTTCCAAGGTTATCTAGGGAGTCAATGACACACGTCTAAGTTTTAAAAAAAGAGAATTATTGAAATATGCTATTTTTAAAATAAGCAAATGATTAACTGGATGATAGCTCAGCTACTAATATGTCTGTAAGATAACAGACACACCTGTGAAAATGTATTAGGTCAGAGAACCCAATTGGTACAGGTAACACAGGGAAAGCCTCAATTTCTGAAGACATATTGGAAAAAGCTTTCACCATCTTACAGTACTCTCTTTTATGGACATTATCTTTGCACTCTCACAGTATTTTTTTAAAGGGGAGTTTTGTGCTGGAAATATAAACACTACTTGCCAAGCAATCAAGTTTCATTGGGTAAGAGAGAACACTGTCTAATATGTCTGACCACACAGAAAAGGAGTGTAATAAACAGACATCTAGTCTTCAAAGAAGACTTAGAAAAATGGAGAATTTAATTTTTACACACGTTTAAGAATAAGAGAAGAACTAGAAACTGAAAATCCAGACTAGTGTGGATATTTTCAAGGAATCAGTTACACATTTTTGAAAACATAACTCCCACTCCATTTACCTCTTCACCTTTCAGCCCCTCCTAAACACTTTCCTTAGTTCTCCTGATGAGAATGCCTGAATTAGTTACTTTCTCTTACAGTGATAAAACTCACGACCAAGGCAAATTATAGATGAAATAGAAAAAGATTTGGGGCTCATGATTTCAGAGGGATGAAAGCTAATGATAGCAAGAAGGCATAGAAGTAGGAACACAAAATTAAGTGCTCATGTTTTCAAAGGAAAGCGTGAAGCAAAGAGAATAAACTGGAAATAGAAGGAGACTATACAAAATCACTGTCCACTCCCATTGACACCTTTCACACCAAGAGTGCATGTAGTAAGCATCTAGTAATTGGAACACAGCCCTCAAATATCCTAGCCTATGGAGGATATTCGTCATTCAAGCCATATATCTTTCTTCTTTTTACTTCCCAGATGCTTTATTAGAACTGCTTCAGCTTCAATCTCTCATATTGGTTTTCTTTCATTGAATAGAATCAATAGAAAACCATTTCTAAAGATGTACATTCATTGCTGAGTGCAGTTGTGTATGGCATTAATTCTAGCAACTGGGAGTATAAACAGGTGATCTCTACACTTTGGCCATGAGTTTGATCTACTTTGTGAGCCATAGACCAGTCTAGTCCATATAGTAAGTTCCAGACCATCCATGACTTCACATTGAGAACTTGCAAAATTTTAGTTAATTACTAGACTAATTAGCCATTAAAATTTGTATTCAATGAGTAAAGTATATTATGAATATTTAAAAGTAATTAAAGTCAAGAATAGACACAAAACTATACTGGCTATTTTTATGTCAACTTTATTCTAGTTAGAATGCTCAGAGCAGAGAGACCCTTAATTGAGAAAATGCCTCCATGAAATTTGGCTATAAGATATTTTCTTAATTAGTGATTGATGTGGGAAAGCTCAGTTCTTTGTGGGTAGTACTATCTCTGAACTAGTGCTCATGGGGTCTAAGAGAGAGCAGAGTGAGCAAGCCTGGAGAGCAAGTCAATAAGCAGCACCCCTTCATACTTTCTGCATCAGATCCTGCCTCCAGGTTCCAGCTCTGTTTAAATTCCTGTCCTGACGTTTTTCAATGATTAAACAACAATAAGAAGTGTAAGTCAATTATTCCTTTTCTCTCTAACTTGCTTTTTGGTCAGTGTTGTTTCACTGTAGCAAGAGAAACTCTAAGACAAAAGAAAAATCTAACTGAGAAAATTGTAAGTTCAAACGGACAAGAAAAGATTTCACAAAGGAATTCACAAAGCAAGCAACCAGGGAAATATGTTCTGTTTCATCAGAAATAGTGACACAGATTTTATGACATTTTCTCATATTTTTTTATAAAAACAAAGTAATATTCATAGAAAATGTTTTATAACAATATTAGTAAAATACATAAAACATTTTTAAAACACATTGATGAAATTACGGTGTTTATTAGTAAAATAATTTGCCAAGCCATTTTGTATTTTTCACTATCTTTCTAAAATTAAAATGTACTTAACTATGACTCAGTAGTTCTCTTGCTTTTATTATATATATATATATATTATATATATATATATGATATATTTTCTGTACAAGAATAAATGTCTGTTATGGTTTCAATAAGAAAGCACCAATAACCCCATGAATTTGACCTCTTGGTCAACAGGAAGTAGTACTACATGAGAGGATTTAGGATGTATAGACTTGTTGAAGTCGGTGTGACTTTTTTGCAGAAAAGGTGTCACCGGGGGGTGGGCTTTAGGATTCTGTCATATACCATTAATATCTGTGCATTGTCATGTTTCCAACCACGAGGATAATAGACTAAACCTCTAAAACTGTAAATATTCGTAATCAAATGCTTTTGTTTGTTTATTTAAGCGTTGCTGTGGTCACAGTGCCTCTTCATAGCAATAGAACTCTGACAAAGACATTGTGCATGTCTGATTAACTTAAAGTATCATGGCTTAAACATTTACAACATCTGAATGTTCACATGGAGGTGAAAACTGATATGTTTGGCTCAACTGGACTGGCTCAGCTTTATATAAAATATGCAGCTGTTTCAGAAATTAAGTAGACATTCATGGGTTATCTTGAAAGAACCTTGGAACATATGAAGGAATTTCATTGTGTTACATGAATTAAATATGTTTGTATATTCATCTACTGCCCCATTTTTATTGAAACACATAACCACAGTTAATAATCTCAGATACTCAGATCTGAACCTTCAAAGTTAAGAAACAGAACATAATGTTTGCCACTGTGGAATTTAAAGTTTTGAGGTGAAAAACACACTAATATAAGCAGCAACTACAACAAATCAAAAATTTACAAGAGTGAAAACACAGGTGTATAATTGGATTTCTGTTAAAGCATGTGATGAGCTTGCAAATGAAATGGAAATAAATGCAAAAAACTATCATCTATGTGACTGGAAAGAGAAAGGGGGCAAAATGGATTGATCATATCAGTCTCATAATTTTATGAATTATATACATGGATATGAGTGGAAATCCATTTACATAAAATTCTGCAATTAGAAATTACCTGCAGAACAAAGAGTACAAAGCTGCAAAGTATCCATTTTATTTCCACATGCTTGCATATTTAAAGGCCAGCAGAGAAGTGTTTTTTTTTCTATTTCTGAAAGACGGAACTCTTGTGATAGTTGTTTCATTTTCCTTTCCTTCAGATCACTAATAACAAACTTTATTGTGTTCATAGTTACATTAGGGATTCAGCAAATGACATTTTCCATTGCTCTTTGCTTTTGTAACCTATTTGTATAATTTATCCAAAGAACAACGTTGTATGTACTAGATGCAAGGTAGAAATTGGACTGCTGGTCAAAGAAGTAGCTTCACAGACTAATAATTACATGAATTGTAAAGTTGATGATGTAAGACAATGAATTTAAGACAAG